>NC_056739.1:1377478118-1377675618 GCF_019279795.1 Protopterus annectens
GTACTGCCTTAGCAGTGGATGTGAATAAAATAGGAGGTTCCGTATTGTAATGAGCGGAAATGGCAGAGGCATGGATCTTAATTGATGAGAAGGATAGGCCTTAGTGATTGTGTGGCAGGTCTGGCATGCCTTTTGCCCTTGGGAGGGTATGAAAGTGGAACCTGTAACCCTGAGAAACAATATTCAGTACCCATTTGTCCTGGGTGATCATGTGCCAATTTTGTGAGAAAAGTGCTACTTTTCCCCCTAAGGGTGCTGCCAAAAGGTAAGTGTTTGGTATTGGTAGTGGGAAGTCATTGGGACCGTTTCCTATATGGTTGTGATTTGTCTTCTCCACCTTTGGAGGCTGAAGCACCCCATTGTTTAGGCCTGTAAGAGCCTTGGGGCTGAGATGTGCCTCTAGAGCAGGGGCGGCCCGTGCTATTGGACTGCCGGACTGCAGCCCCCTCAACTTTAAAATAAAGAAATAAAATGAAATAAATAGAAAAAAAAATTTTTAAAAATCGCGGACTTCACGCACTAGTCCAGACTGCTGCTGAGACAGTCTGGAGCATGAGCAGATTGTCTCAGCAGCAGTCCTGACTGGGAAACCTGAAGAACAGAGCTCCCAGAAGTCTATGCAGTTTTAAACCGCATAGACTGCCCTGGGGAAACGCGTCGGGGTGCAACGTCAGCAGTCAGGAGTTTAGGATCTCGTGATGGGCAGGATTGGAGTTTGCTGCAGTCTCATCGGGGGAAGATCTCGCGACAGGCAGGGTCGGATTTGCGCAGGTTTTGGATTTATGGACAGGGATCGGATTTGTGGTGGTTTACTTTGGATTTATGGACAGGGATCGGGATTTGCGGTGTGTTTGTGTGTGTGAGAAAATGCCCCAGGTGCAATATACTGGGGGTTAGACTCATGGTGGTGTGGTAGGGAATACCTCAGGCTTGAATCCTGTACCTTGTATGCAGGTGTTAAAGACCTGAATTCCCTACCACCACCATTTGTAAAAAAATTGCAGATTTTTGCCTCATATTTGATCTGATCTATTCCTCATAATATCTGTGGTTTGTAAATATTGCAATGCTTGATATTTAATGGTGCAGTGGTAGCATTGTTGCCTCACAGCTGCAGGTTCTCAGGTTTGATTCTTGGCTGGGGTGCCTTCTTTGTGGGGGTCTGTATCTTCTCCCTGTGTTTGTGTGGGTTTGCTTTTGTGTCCTCCCATGTTACAAAGACATGTCTGCATTATTTCTTCCTGGGCCTCTGCTGAAAATTGGTTTTTTTTGTTCCAAGTCAGACTGTCCTGATTAACAAATGTTAAATAAAATTGGCAGGCATTTCAATTTCAGACTTCAGGTTTCTGAATGTTTAATTCCTTGCATATTTGATGGTGCAGTGGCAGTATTGTTGCCTCACAGCTATAGGTTTTCTGGTTTGATTCTTGGCTGGGGTGCCTTCTGTATGGAGTCTGCATCTTATCCCTTTGTGTGGATTTGCTCTGGTGTCCTGCCATTTTACAAAGACATGTGTCTACAGTATTTCTCCCTGGGCCTCTGCTGAAAATTGTTTTTGTTCCGTCAGAAGTAAAATTGACAGGCATTTGAATTTCAGACTTCATATTCTTCAGAAAATACATAGTAAAAACTTTTTATTCTAGCAATAAATATATAGTAACACAACATTTTATTATAGCAATTTTTTAAGTTTATAAGATGACTATTTGAAATTTGTCCTTATTTTTGGGACTGTAATACCCTGTTATTTACTTTTTCCAGGTTTTTTGTGCTAAGGTTGACAGCTATGGCAAGAACTGAATTCACTGAATATGTTTGAGGGCTGTATTCCCTCATTACTGGGTTTGTCCAGGTGTTTTGTGCTAAGAGGTTGACAGCTATGGTGAGAACTGAATTAATTAAATGATAGCCATTTAAGTTTTAGTCTTCCTCTCTTTCACAAAGCAGCTGGTTTGGCGTAGTGGTATGTTGCTCTTGACTGTTTTACACAGGGACCTTGGCAGTAAAATGTACGGTGGTAACACAGCATTTTTCTTTCACAAAGCAGGTGATTTGGCATAGTGGTATGTTGTTCTGATTCTTTTGCACAGGGACCTTGGCAGTAAAATGTATGGTGGTAACACAGCATTTTATTCTAGCAGCTTTCCAAGATTACACAAGCAATGTTTAATGTGTCCCTGGTTTTTGCCCTTTTAACCACCCCAATAAATTTGGCTTTTTCCAGATTTCTTGTGCTGCGAAGTTGAGATGCAGTTCAGTATTGAGTAGATTTTACAAGGAGCTGAGAGCTGCAGGGGAAGAGAAGTTTAGTGCTGATTATGCTAAGTCAGCTCACGTTGCTAATAGCACAACAGGTTGTGTACTTGCTTTTGATGCAGAAGGTTGCTTGTTCTACTCCCATAAGGGGTGAATGCTGCCGTACTGAAAGTTAAGATACTAACTATGAGCCTGTTATCAGTTTGCCATCCATTTCCTATTGCAATATTACTAGCTTATTTTTAATGTAATTTAGGCAATTTATTCCTCAGGGGCATCAGACACTTTTTTTCGATGAAACCATGAAATATAAAGGTGATTGCTAGCAGCAACCTCTTCATTACAGATTTATTTAATGTGGAATTTAGATGACTTTTTTACTACTTCAGAGATTGTGCATATTTACTGATAATGGTGGACTGTAGAATTGGGCATATTTACTGATAATAGTGGACTGTAGAAGTTTGAGTAGACTTTTATGATGGAAATGTTCTGAATTGGGCAGTTTTGTCATTGGTGCATGTGTTTTGTTTCATTGTTTACTGGAAAAATGTTCAAAGCAATAGGAAGGTGTATCAAAGAGCACATGTATGTTTCATATGCAAGGGGCCTATGATTTGAAAACAGCTCAGAATTAATCTGCCACGGGTAAAATGTATTTTCTTTGAATGTGGGTTTCAATGTTGTTTCAATGAATGTGAGTTTCAAGGGCAGAGAAGTTTTAATGCCAAGTTTGTTTAGCAGATGTCTTAGTGTCTGTGCTGTAAAATGCAAAATAAAACTTTCAAATGAAGTTCAAATCATCATAGAAGTAAATCAGTATGCACATTAGTGTTTATGGTAAATGGAGTTAAAGAGCAAAGTAATGGATCATTGGAATGGCTGCAGGGGGAGGCTCCATTCGACCATGGTTTTGTGAGGGGGAAGGGCGGCAAACTTAGGCAGCCCCAGCTGAACTATACCTCCCAACTGTCCAGATTTTCAAAGAATGAATAGATTTTTTGCTTCTTATTTTTGGTTTGTTCCTCATAAAATTTGTGGTTTTCTGGCAAATCATTTAGGAATTAAGTCACTAAATAATGACACACTAGTTTCAGACTTCATAACTTTCAGAAAAATGCATGCTAAAGTAAGACCTGTTCTATCAACTGTCCCAGTTTATACAAGAGCAATTTTTAGTACTGTTTATATGTTCCCCCAATATATTTGGCCTTGTCCAGATTTATTGCATTAACAGGTTGAGAGGTACATGCAAATAAATTGCTTTATAGAATTAGGCATAGCCAAACCTCTCAACTGGCCCTGATTTTGGCTCAAAATGTTGCTCTTCCCCTAATGATCCCTCCGCAAAATAGCAATTTTGGAAGAAAACATGGAGGGTTTATAATTAAGAAATAACTGTAATAATCAGATTACTTTTATTTCAGAAATGCATGTAGATTATTTTATTTTGTCAGCTGCTCAAGTTAGCAGTACTAATATTAAAGTGTCCCTTCTTTGACAGGTTCCCAGCTGTATTGTGTTGCTATTTCATATTTTTACATCACATTTTTGGTCCATTTTTCATAAAATTGTGTTTTTTTGGCAAATTAGTGACAAATCATTAAAGACTGAAGTTAGAAAATAATGACAGACATTTGAGTTTCAGATTTCATACCCTTCAGAAAATCCATACTAATGCAAGACCTCTATTAGCTTTCTAAGTTTATAAGAGCAATATTTTAAAAAATTTTCTTATTTTTGGGCCTTTGTCCCATTTCTTTATATGGCTTTGTCCAGATTTCTTGCTCTGAGGTTGAGAGGTATGACAAATGTGTTAGGGCCATCACAAGTCAGCCTGAGACATTTCAAACTGTGACATACTTATTGCACCCCACTCCCCCATGTAGTGACTCTGGATGTGTCCAAGCAAGGCAAGGAGTAGTTATGCAGTGTAAATGTGCAGAGAATCCCACCCATCCAAGGTAGACACAAGTACTAGAGTGGCTTTTCATCTGTCCTTGATTTTTACAGAATGGTCTGGTTTCTGTCATATTTTTTGTACTGTTGATTTATGCTTATTACTCAAAGTGCCTGTTGCTCTGTGTTTAAGTAGCAATACTTTAATGACCATCAGGTAAGCTTGGCTGAGATTGCAAGATGCAAGTAAGCTTTAAAAAGCATACTGTTAAAGAATTGCCAACACTGAAAGCCTTTCTGTTGCCATGTAGAGAATACTTAACTAGATAACGTATAAGCCTTGGGTATTGAAATACATATGCCAGTATTTGTAATAAAGGACAGAATTACATTATTTTAAGAGTCTCATTACACTTGGAGACTTCCAGTCATCTCTGCAGGCTTTACCCGTAAACCGAATGCCAATTGCGTGGTCCATAACCTGTACAGTAATCCTTTTAAGCAATGTATCTTGAGCTTATTTCTTGTTTGCTTTTCATTTACTTTGATCATGTTTTCCCCATGAAACAAGTAGATGTCAGGCAGCAGGTCTTTTTTTGGATAAGGAACATTTTTACAAGTGGGGGCATCAGAGATTTCTACTTTCAGCATGTTACTTGTTACTTTAATAAAGCTGAATATAAATTATAATTAGAACTGCAGTGCAAGAAGTGGTTTGAGTTGAGTGCTGCTTGTTTTTCTTATACTTGATTTTGACTGGCATTCCATTAATGTATTTAAAAAAAAAGTAATTTATTTTTTCATGCCTCACAACCTTTTTTGTTTCCATCTAGATATTAAGCTGTCATGCAGCCAATGCATTGAAATATTTTTATTCTTCTACACTTCATTTTGTCTTGATTGGACTCTCATAATGACGGTTTGGCACCCAGGGCAGTATATTTAGTTTTTGTGGTTTGCTACTACAGGTGTGTGTTTGGTAGGGAATACCTCAGGCTTGAACCCTGTACCTTGTATGCAGGTGTTAAAAGACCTGAATTCCATACCCTCCACTATTTGTAAAAAAAAAAAAAAAAAAAATTGCAGATTTTTGCCTCATATTTGATCTGATCTATTCCTCATAATATTTGTGGTTTGTAAATGCTGCAATGCTTGATATTTGATGGTGCAGTGGTAGCATTGTTGCTTCACAGCTGCAGGTTCTCAGGTTTGATTCTTGGCTGGGGTGCCTTCTCTGTGGGGTCTGTATCTCCTCCCTGTGTTTGTGTGGGTTTGCTTTTGTGTCCTCCCATGTTACAAAGACATGTCTGCATTATTTCTTCCTGGGCCTCTGCTGAATTTTTTTTTTGTTCCAAGTCAGACTGTCCCGATTAACAAATGTTAAATAAAATTGACAGGCATTTGAATTTCAGACTTCAGGTTTCTGAATGTTTAATTCCTTGCATATTTGATGGTGCAGTGGTAGTATTGTTGTCTCACAGCTATAGGTTTTCTGGTTTGATTCTTGGCTGGGGTGCCTACTGTGTGGAGTCTGCATCTCCTCCCTGTGTTTGTGTGGATTTGCTCTAGTGCCCTGTCATTTTACAAAGACGTGTCTGCAGTATTTCTCCATGGGTCTCTGCTGAAAATTGTTTTTGTTCTGTCAGCAGTAAAATTGACAGGCATTTGAATTTTAGACTTCAAGATCTTCAGAAAATACATAGTAACACAACCGTAACACAACCTTTTATTCTAGCAATTTTCTAAGTTTATAAGATGAATATTTGAAATTTGTCCCTATTTTTGGGACTGTATTACCCCATTATTGGCTTCGTCCAGGTTTTTTGTGCTAAGGATGACAGCTATGGCAAGAACTGAATATGTTTGAGGGCTGTATTCCCTCATTACTGGGTTTGTCCAGGTGTTTTGTACTAAGAGGTTGACAGCTATGGTGAGAACTGAATTCACTAAATGATAGCCATTTAAGTTTCAGTCTTCCTCTCTTTTACAAAGCAGCTGATTTGGAGTAGTGGTATGTTGCTCTGGCTGTTTTGCACAGGGACCTTGGCAGTCAAATGTATGGTGGTAACACAGCATTTTATTCTAGCAACTTTCCAAGATTATACAAGCAATGTTTAATGTGTCCCTGTTTTTTGACCCCCCCCCCCCCAATACATTTTTTTTCCAGTTTTCTTGTGCTGCGAAGTTGAGATGCAGTTGAGTATTGAGTAGATTTTACAAGGAGCTGAGAGCTGCAGGGGAACAGAAGTTTAGTGTTGCTTAAGTGAAGTTGGTTTTCCTTGTTAATAGCACAGGTTGTGTACTTGATTTTGATGCAGAAAGCTGTGGGTTCTACTCCCACAAGGGGTGGATGCTGCCGTACTGAGAATGTTCTCCTTGGTGAAGATACTAACTATGATTCTGTTATCAGTTTGCCATCCATTTCCTCTTGCAATATTACTAGCTTATCATTTTTTAATGTAATATAGGCCATTTATTCGGAGGGGCAACAGACACTTTATTTTTCGATGACACCATGAAATATAAAGGTGTTTGCTAGCAGCAACCTCTTCATTAGCTACAGATTTCTTTAATGTGGAATTATTTAGATGACTTTTACTTCTTCAGAGATTGTGCATATTTACTGATAATGGACTGTAGAATTGTGCATATTTACTGATAATGGTGGACTGTAGAATTGTGCATATTTACTGATAATGGTGGACTGTAGAATTGTGCATATTTACTGATAATGGTGGACTGTAGAATTGTGCATATTTACTGATAATGGTGGACTGTAGAATTGTGCATATATTTACTAATAATGATGGACTGTGGAAGTCTGACTAGACTTTTTTAATAAATGTTCTGAACTGGGCAGTTTTGCCATTATAGGTGCATGCGTTTTGTTTCATTGCTTACTGGAAAATGTTCAAAACAAATTTAAAACGCCCTCTAACAACTGTACTGTATTGTACAAGGAATATAATTTAGTACAAGGAGGAAGGTGTATCAAAGAGCACATGTATGTTTCATATGCAAGGGGCCTATGATTTGAAAACAGCCCAAAATTAATCTTTATCTGCTACTGGCAAAATGTATTTTCTTTGAATGTGGGTTTCAATGCTGTTTCAATGAATGTGAGTTTCAAGGGCAGAGAAGTTTTAATGCTAAGTTTTCATTGTGAGACTGCATTGCTTTGTTTAGCAGATGACTTAGTGTTTGTGCTGTAAAATACAAAATAAAACTTTCAAATGAAGTCCAACTCATCATAGAAGTAAAGCAGTATGCACATTAGTGTTTATGGTAAATGGAGTGAAATAGCCAAGTAATTGTTCATTGGAATGGCTGCAGAGGCTCCATTCAACCATGATTTTGTCAGGGGGGAAGGGCAACAAACTCAGACAGACCCAGCTGAACTATACCTCCCAACTGTCCAGATTTTCAAAGAATGAATAGAATTTTGCTTCTTATTTTTGGTTTGTTCTTCATAAAATTTGTAGTTTTCTGGCAAATCATTTAGGAATTAAGTCACTAAATAATGATACACCGAGTTTCAGACTTCATAACCTTCAGAAAAATGCATGCTAAAGTAAGAACGGTTATTCTATCAACTGTCTCAATTTATACAACAGCAATTTTTAGTACTGTTTATATGTTCCCCCAATATATTTGGCCTTGTTCAGATTTACTGCATTAACAGGTTGAGAGGTACATGCAAATAAATTGCTTTATAGAATTAGGCATAGCCAACCTCTCAACTGGCCCCGATTTTGGCTCAAAATGTTGCTCTTCCCCCTAATAATCCCTCCACAAAATAGCAATTTTGGAAGAAAACATGGAGGGTTTACAATTAAGAAATAACTGTAATAATCAAAGTTATAGATTACTTGAAATGCATGTAGATTATTTTATTTTGTCAGCTGCTCAAGTTAGCAGTACTAATATTAAAGTGTCCCTTCTTTGACAGGTTCCCAGCTGTATTGTGTGGCTATTTTATATTTTTGCATCACATTTTTGGTCCATTTTTCATAAAATTGTGTTTTTTGGCAAATTAGTGACAAATCATTAAAGACTGAAGTTAGAAAATAATGACAGACATTTGAGTTTCAGATTTTATACCCTTCAGAAATTTCATACTAATGCAAGACCTATTCTATTATCTTTCTAAGTTTATTAGAGCAATATTTAAAAATTGTCCTTATTTTTGGGCCTTTGTCCTACTTCTGTGTATGGCTTTGTCCAGATTTCTTGCTCTGAGGTTGAGAGGTACGACAAATGTGTCAGGGCCATCACAGTCAGCCAGAGACATTTCAAATTGTGACATACTTGTTGCACTCCACTCCCCCATGTAGTGACTCTGGATGTGTCCAAGCAAGGCAAGGAGTAGTTATGCAGTGTAAATGTGCAGTCTGTCCCCACCATCCAAGGTAGACACAAGTACTACAGTGGCTTTTCATCTGTCCTTGATTTTGCAGAACGGTCTGGTTTCTGTCATATTTTTCTACTGTTGATTTATGCTTATTACTCAGATTTATGCTTATTACTCAGATTTATGCTTATTACTCAGATTTATGCTTATTACTCAGAAAGTGCCTGTTGCTCTTTGTTTAAGTAGCAATGCTTTAATGACCATAAGGTAAGCTTGTCTGAGATCGTAAGATGCAAGTAAGCTTTAATAAGCATACTGTTAAAGAATTGCCAACATTGAAAGCCTTTCTGTTGTTGCCATGCAGAGAATACTTGACTAGACAATGTATAAGCCTTGTGTATTAAAGGACAGGATTCCATTATTTTAAAAAGCTCATTATACTTGTTGGAGACTTCCAGTCATCTCTACAGACTTTACCCATAAACTAAACAGAATGCCAATCATGTGTGGTCCATAACCTGTACAGTAATCCTTTAAGCAATGTATCTTGAGCTTGTTTCTTGTTTGCTTTTCATTTTTACTTTGATCATGTTTTCCCAGTGAAACAAGTAGATAGTTGTCAGGCAGCAAGTCTTTTTGGATAAGAAACATTTTTACAAGTGGGGGCATCACAGAGATTTCTACTTTCAGCATGTTACTTGGTACTTTAATAAAGCTGAATATAAATTATAATTAGAACTGCAGTGCAAGGAGAAGTGGTTTGAGTTGAGTGCTTCTTGTTTTTCTTATACTTGATTTTGACTGGCATTCCAGTAATGTATTTAAAAAGTGATTTTTTCATGCCTCACAACCTTTTGTTTCCATCTACATATTAAGTAAGCTGTCATTCAGCCAATGCATTGAAATATTTTTATTCTTCTACACTTATTTTTGTCTTGATTGGACTCTCATAATGATGGTTTGGCACCCACGGCAGCATATTTAAAGTTAGTTTTTGTGGTTTTGAGCATAGTTCCTCCCCTTTCTAGTTGGCCACACCCCTTCCCCTTGACCCCACCCATTCAGCTGTCTCCTGCAGCCCCCTTTGATTTGAAGTCACCAGCCGCCACTGCTCTAGAGCAATCTGTATCTGCCTCTTTGTGGCCTGTCTGACACTGGAAAGGACCATTTTTTAGAAGGCCAGTTCCTGCTAAATCTGGGTGGCTGAACCTTTAAGAAATCCTTTACTGTCTGCATTGATTTTGCTTTATCCTCCATTTTCTTTAACACTTCTTCTGCCTTAACACCAAACAAAGTATCATGCTGTAATGGAGCATCCAATAATTTTGCTTTAACATGATCAGGCAGACACTGTTCCTTTAACCAAGCATGCCTTCGAATGACAGAGCCCTTAACTGCGGCCCGGCAAGAAGCCTCTAGTGAATCAAAACCACATTGCAAAGTATGCTTTCCCATTTGTTCAGCTGCATGCAATAAATCCTGCATTTCCTTATTTTCAGGACATTCAGAGTTTGTCAGCATTTTGTTTTAGCAGAGACATTACGTATTACTGATATTTAAGCATGTGAAACTGGCAGTTTAAAGCCCTTACAGCTAAAGTAGCAGAGGTGTAAACTTTTTTCCCCCATCTGTCCAGTGTTCTAGAATCCCTTAGCAAGCACGAAGCAACTCCAAATAACAGGACAGCTGGATTCAACTACAGTTAGTTTCCTTTATTTACACAGTACAACAAAGATGGAAGAACTAAGGTTTAGCGCTTTCATCTAGATAACTAGACTTCTTCAGAACAAAGATCATAAGAATTCACCCAGTTATATACATGAAAAGCCCGCCATTTACCTCAATTATTCAATTATAAATGCAAATGTCATTACTTTCAAAATTTAAAGATAGAGGAGGTTTTTGTATAATGTTACAATTTTGTATCTCCAATATTAAAAACACATGACTAAAATATTAAAAACTAACACACTGAGAAAAGTACAGTTTTGTACCTACCATAAATGTAGATGTTCGAAGATCCACATTGCTGCAGTCCTAACACTTGGGTAGTCCGCTGTCCCAGTCGGCCCGAATACCAAAGTATAAGGCTGACGTCGGTCAAGGCGCATTTGACTGACATCAGAACGTCAGGGTACAAATGCGCATGACCGACGTCATATCCTCAGTCTTTTCTTGCCCCAGATGTCAGAAGACCCTAAAAAGATAAGGCCAAAACCAAAAAAACACCAAAACACTCCTGTACCTAAAATATGTACAATATATACAAATTTACAAAAATAGAACCTCACCCACACAACCACCCCTAAACACAGAGGGGAAGGAGGGAGGGAAAATTGGACTGCAGCAATGTGGATCTTCGAACATCTACATTTATGGTAGGTACAAAACTGTACTATGTTCTTCATCTCACATTGCTGCAGTCCTAACACTTGGGTAGAATCCCAAAGCAGAGGTAAGGGAGGATGGCTAAGCTATAATGAAGCAGGAGCTGCCAAAATGCCCTGCAACACAGCAGTGGCAAAACCAGCCCTGGACTTAGAATACAGAGGAAGGTGGTAATGCTAGGAGAAAGTATGCACTGAACTCCAAGTAGCTGCCTCCAAAATATCCTTAGTTGCCACCCCCCTTAGAAATGCTGTTGAAGTGGCAGTAGCCCTAGTGGAATGAGGCCTAATCCCAGCTGGAATCTCTTTGCCATGATGGGAGTAACAGAATGCAATGCAAAACCCAATCCACTTAGAAATAGTTTGTTTTGACACAGGCTTGCCCTGAGAACTCAAAGCAAAAGAAACAAACAACTGCTGAGACTGCCTAAAATCCCTAGTCCTGCTTAAATAATAACGCAACTGCCTGTGTACATCTAAAGTGTGCAAAATCTTTTCCCCCCTATTTTGGGGATCTGCATAAAAAGTAGGCAAATGAATAGTTTGGTTTAAAGCCACACTAGAAACCACCTTAGGCATAAATGAAGGATTAGTACGTAATGATACCCTATCCTTATGAAAAATCAAAAAAGGCTCCACCGCCATAAGGGCCTGCAATTCAGAAACCCTTCTTGCAGAAGCAATGGCCAACAAAAAAGCAGTCTTCCATGACAAGTATTTCAACTCAGCAGTAGCCAAGAGGCTCAAAAGGTTGTAGAGTAAGTTTCTCCAACACAAAATTGAGGTCCCAAGCAGGAGTAGGAGCTCTTCGTGGGGGTCTTATATTCTTTGCCCCTCTAAGAAATTGCTTGAACAAAGGACGAGAAAACAATGGTGGGTCACAATCATAGTGAGCTGAAATTGCTGCAGCATGAATCTTAATGGAAGAGAAAGACAAACCTTTGTCCAATAGCTCAGTAAGATATTGAAGAGCCACACTTAAATTAGGCTCAGAAACATCCAAATCCTTTGCTGCACTCCAAAATAAAAATCTCTTCCATTTTTCTGCATACACCTTACGTGTACTAGGTCTTCTGGCTTCCGTAATCACATTCAAAACTTGTTGAGGAAGTTGAGACCTGCTGTGGTTCAAAAGAGAATATGCCAGGCTGTTAGATGAAGAGAGTGAAGCTTGACATTGAGTAGATGACCGTCCCTCTGAGACAAAGGTGTGGAATCAAAGGTAAAGGCCATGGAGGCTTTCTTACCAGATTCCTCAGTAATGGGTACCAGTGTTGCCGAGGCCAATCTGGAGCTATCAAAATCATCCTTGGCTTGTCTTGTCTGACCTTTAGGAGTACCTTTGGGAGGAGAGGCAGAGGTGGAAAGGCATACACATGAAGATTTTCCCAACTGAACGAAAGAGCATCCACTTTCCAAGCTGTGTGATAACTTTTCGTGCAAAACTTTGGCAGCTGGTGGTTTAGTGGAGAAGCGAACAGATCTATGTCTGGAGTTCCCCATGACACTGTCAATTTTTGAAATACATGAAGATCCAGTTTCCACTCGTGGGGATCCATGATTTGCCTGCTTAACACATCTGCTAAGGAGTTCTGTGCTCCTGGCAGAAACCTTGCTTGAAGAGTAAGCTGCAAGCTGAGCGCAGTCTCCCACAAAATCATTGCTTGCCTGCGTAGAGGATAAGAATGTGTTCCCCCTTGCTTGTTGATGTACCACATGACAGTTGTGTTGTCTGTTAGAATCAACACCTGCCCTGGAAGAAGTAACTCCTTGAAAGCCTTCAATGCAAACTGGACTGCTAACATCTCCTTCATGTTGATATGTAGATGCTGTAGTCTGGCAGGCCACTTGTCTTGTATCCACTTTCCATTCAGATGAGCTCCCCAAGCTATGTCTGAGGCATCTGTCGTTAGAATCTGACTCGCCTCTGGCCGGGTCACAGAGAGTCCCTTGTTTAGGTGGCATTCCTGAGCCCACCACAAAAATTCCTTTTGAATGCAAGGTATTATTTGAATGACAGTGTCCAGATCCTGGCAGTGCTGTGTCCATACATTTTGAGATACCATTGTAGCTTCCTCATATGCAGTTTGGCATTGGGAAGCACCAGAATACAAGATGCCATGAACCCTAATGCTTGAAGGACTGTCCTTGCAGTCAGCACGGACTGATGAGATAGTTGATGGAAGTAAAGGGATAGACTCTTTTGTTTGTCCGGGGTTAAAAAGGCCATCTGGGCTGCTGTATTCAGTCTCACACCCAGAAAGCACATGTCTTGAGAGGGTACTAGACTGGACTTTATTTCGTTCACAGAATACCCCAGGCATCTTAGCACTGCTATCACATAATCCAGATGCTGAAGAAGCTCATCCTTTTCTTGAGCCAGATTCAGACAGTCGTCCAAGTAAGGATAGATTTGTATTCCTTTTAGCCTGAAAAAAGCTACAACTGGAGCCAGAACTTTTGTGAATACTCTGGGCAGTAGATAAGCCAAAGGGCAATGCAGAGAACTGATAATGGGAATTTCCAGCTCAACGCAGATACTTCCTGCAACTGAGTCTGATAGGCACATGAAGGTAAGCCTCCTTGAGATCTAAAGTTACCATCCAGTGATCTTTGCCCAGCAGAGGTAAAAGCTGTTGTAACGTCAACATTTTGAACTTGGGAATGTCCAAATAAGTGTTGAGGATAGACGAATCCAAAATTGGTCTCCACGTGTTCCCCTTTTTTGGTATTAGGAACAGGCGAGAATAAAATCCTAGGCCCCTTTCTGGCACAGGAACCGGCTGAATGGCCCCTATCTGGAGCAACAGAGAAATCTGCTTGTGAGCCTCTGTTCTTTGTAGAGGAGGAATGTCTGGCATGCCTTTGAAAGGAGGCAAGGTATGGAAATAAAACCTGTAACCGTGGTGAACGATATCCAATACCCATCTGTCTTGGGTAATAACACTCGTTTTCTTTGAAAAGTGCCAGCCTTCCTCCCAAAGGTGCTGCCAGACGAGAAGGCTCTGGCAGCTGAAAAGGCAAGTCATTGGGTCTGCTTACGAAAGGACTGACCCCTGCCCTCACCAGAAGACTGGGCAGGCGAACTGCCTGCTCTAGGCCTAAAAGAACCTTGAGCTCTGCCCCTACCACGTCTAGATCTACCCCTAGACTGAGAATCATAAGAAGGATAAGTCCACCCCTTAGTAGGCCAATTTCTACTAAACTTTGGAGGCTGAACCTGCAAAAAATCTTTAACAGTCTGCATAGACTTAGCCTTGTCCTCCATTTTCTTTAAAACTGCGTCCACAGGCGCACCAAATAACACATCAGATTGTAAAGGAGCATCTAAAATCCTTGTCTTTACATGTTCAGCTAAATTCTGATCCTTGAGCCAGGCGTGCCTGCGAAGAACAGAACCAGTGGCTGCCACCCTCGAAGAGGCCTGTACAGCATCAAAACCACATTGCAAGGAATGCTTACCCACTTGTTCAGAAACATGAACTAAATCCTGCAACTCTTTACACTCAATACCTTCCGCCAGAGCATCTACCTTAGACTTCAATTGTGAAAGGAGATAATTTTGGTATTTCAACATGTGAAACTGGCAATTCAAAGCCCTCATGGCTAAAGTGGAAGAAGTATACACCTTTTTCCCCCATCTATCCAAAGCCCTTGCCTCTTTATCAGAAGGAACAGGATTTTTAACAACAGAAGCCTTAACACCTTTAGGGCCCTGAGAAACAGTTTCTGGGTCTGCCCTGGGACTCTTAAAAAGATACTTATGAGCTTCAGGCACCCTATAATACCTGTCCGGTTTAACTGGGGCAGGAGGCAAAGAATCAGGGTTCAGGGAAGCCTCTGCAAAAACATCCTCTACCACATCCAGAACAGGAGGTATAGCTAAAGGCCTATGCTGGGGTAGAAACAAAAATTCCCTAAGCCTTTTCCTAGAATCAGAGAAATCTTGACCTTCCCATTTAAAATGCTCCCTCATGGAATGAAGGGTCTCTGAAAAAGAAAAATCCTCAGGAGGAGAAGCCGAAGGTGTAGAGTCATCTACATCAGAATAAGGAGGATACTCCTGCAAGTCTTCAGCCGAAGACTCAGAAGCCTCCGAACACTGCTCAAAACTTTCAAGCTCAGGTTCCACCCTAGGCCTCTTATCGGGGGGGGTAAAGAACCTCTAATCATAGTAATCAAATCTTCTGCCATTTTAAGCATATGTTTCTTAGGCAGAGACCCTGAAGAACTAGGGGAGACCCCCACTGAAGTTAACCCTGGCCTACCTCTAGAAGGAGCCTTGGAAACAGAAGGGGAGGGCCTAACCACCTTAGGAAGGGAGGGGAGAACAGCTACCTGAGAAGCCCCTTCAGCCTGGCCTACCTCCTGAGAGGACACATCTTGTAACAGTAAAGTCTCACCCTGAGAATCCAAAGGAACTTCTGGTAGAACCACCGGCTCCACCGAGCCCTCTAAAGAACCGGCGTCCGGGACAGACGGTTCTTCCACCCTAAACCGCTGCTTTGTCCTTGCGCTTTTTAGATAAGCGGGCGTCGGAGCATCCGGCGGCATGTTGTAATTACAACGCTTCCCAAAACTAACCTGGCACAATCTAATCTTCTCTTAATAGTGCGTTTGTTAAATCTAGCACAAGAGCGACAGCCAACAACGTCGTGCTCAGGCCCTAAGCAAGGTATACACAATGTATGGTAATCTCTATGAGGTATCTGTTTCCCACAAGAAATACAGTTATTCACTTTTTCTGACATCCGGTTAAATACTGAGGCAAGAAAAAAACAAAATATTCCCCAACGGGGTACTTAGCCAACTTTGATTCGGTCTGAAACTCCAACTTCAGAAAATTTCAGAACGCCAACCTGCACTCGCAATACTGCTTCTGCATCGGACCATGCGGCAAAAAAGACTGAGGATATGACGTCGGTCATGCGCATTTGTACCCTGACGTTCTGATGTCAGTCAAATGCGCCTTGACCGACGTCAGCCTTATACTTTGGTATTCGGGCCGACTGGGACAGCGGACTACCCAAGTGTTAGGACTGCAGCAATGTGAGATGAAGAACATCCTACAGTCATTGTAGTGTAGTTAAGATAAACTATATCTGTTAATCACCAATGACTGGGTTACTATCTGTATGTTGTACATTTAAAAATTCAAAAATTCCCACATGAAACACATGTCTCTAAACATAATGTTCCATGTACAAAGTTTTTTTACTATAACTATGTTGTCTTGTGTATATGTATCAAAAAATATGTATTAAAAAATACAAAATACAAAAACAGCAGAGAACCAAAACAGCAGAGAACCAAATCTACTATATGTTCTATCAACCCATTCCTTCTCTTGTCTAGCTGTCAATCTGAGACTAGGTATACTGTCCTATTAACATGTATTCTATTGAATATAGGTAAACCTGCAATAATAACACATATATAGAAAATTTATAATGTTGAAAGTAAATATGAATGATATATAGTCCATCATTTTAATGGAATAATCCTATTGGTTGTAGACTGTTAGATATGTCCTAACTAAAGGTTTAGTGGGAATAACTTCATTTAATCCTGGGGGTGTGGCTACATCAAGTCGTAGCTGCCATTTGATCTCCTTCTCACTAACTGTGGCTTTAATATTTCCCCCCCTAGGGTTAGGTGTTATCACCTCTAGTATAGCAAACTTAAATCCTTGACATCCTTGGTTATTAATAATGTGACGGGACAAAGCATTATTGATGTCCTGTTTGTTAACGCAGTATATGTGATCATATATTCTGTTTTTGAAAAAACGATCAGTCTTCCCTACATAATAGCTTTGACATGTGTCACATATAGCCAAATAAATCAGATGTTTTGTCAAGCAATTCCCATGTCTGAATGTAATTTTAGTATGTGTAACATTATTCAAAGTAATATTTGTGCCTTCAAATATATACCTACAATAATTACAATGACCACATTTTTTTGTCCCTACTTTTTTCACTTTGTCCAATTTATTGTGATTGTATTTTATTTCTATAATTCTTTTCAGGCTATTGCCTGCTTTGTAGACAAATTGCGGTCTAAGAGGTACCTTCTCTTTTATCATTAAGTCACTTGTTAATATATTCCAATTTTTAGTAATGATGTCCTTTATTTCATTTGTATATTTTCCATATTTAACTATGCAGGCTTTCTTATACTTGTCACCATTTACATTTCTCTCTTTATTATTAGTTATACCTATACCTATACCAAGAAGGGGTATGTATTGTTTACCCCATTCTTGTGATACATATGTTGTAATGTCCCTAATCATACCCACTGGATAACCCTTTTCTATGAATAATTTGCCTATGAAGGACAATTCCTTTTCCATATTTTCCCTTACTGATGTCATTCTGGCTGCCCTTATACACTGTCCTTTGACTATGTTACGTTTGACTTTGTACGAATGTGCACTTCCAAAATGTAAATACCCATTACTATATGTATCCTTCCTATAGATCTTAGACTGGAAGGATTGCCCATCATTGTATATGTACACATCTAAGTAATTAATACCACTACAGTCAAACTGATATGTGAACTTTAGGTAGCTAGTCGTACCATTAATATAGTCTATGAACCTAGCCAGATCTTCAACATCACCAGCCCATAATAAAAAGATGTCGTCAAGGTAACGGACATATGTTTTAATGTTCTTCATCCATATGGAATTATAAATGAATTGTCCCTCCCAATCCAGAGTACTAAATTGGCATACATCGGGGCACAAGCTGCCCCCATCGCCACACCATTGTTTTGTCTATAGTATTCTCCTTCAAAATAGATATAATTATTATCTAGTATTATATCCATGAACAAAGTGAGTAATGAAATTTCCTCTTGGTCCAACCCACTATACTTACATACACTATTAATAAAGCTATTGAGTCCTTCATTCTTGGGGATACATGAGAAAAGATCCTGTATGTCAATTGTCACAAATATGACATCAGGACTCCATATATCTGTCTTGAATATTCCCAAGAATTCCCACGAATCCTTCATAATGTGTTGTACTGTATTATATATGTGCTTTAATCTACCATCAATAATTTTACCAAAATTGAAGGTTTTGCTCGAACTCCCCGAAATAATAGGTCTAAAAGGAGGATCAAGGGAATTTTTGTGTACCTTAGGGATCCCAGTTATGGTTGCCAATATAGGAAATTCAACCCTTAGATATTTGTATAATTCTTCGTCTATTCTATTATCAAGCAGAAATTCTTCCAGGTAGGAGTCAATTCTGCTGTGCGCTATATTTACTTGATTTAATGAGGAAACTTCGTATTGCAAGCTATTTAATATCTCAAACATTTTGCTGCTATATTTTTCTTGATCGTACAGTACTATTCCTCCCCCTTTGTCTGCTGTCATGATCCCAATATTGTGTTCACAGAATGTATCCAAAATAGTGTGAATCTGTTGAGATGGCAAATAATCACTTTTTTTATACTTGTGCTTATTATATAATGTATACATTTCTTTATAGATCACGTTTTCAAAGGCTTCTATTGTTTTAGCCATAGGGGGAGTAAAGGAACTCTTTTTTCTTAATGAACATGTATTAGCCAAATGGGGTCTGCTATCATGAAAAAACACCCCAAGATTTATTTTTCTAAGAAATAATTTCACCTCAACTAAAGTGTCGAGTAAATCCATGGATTTATCTGGTATATACTTCATACCTTTAGTAAATATTTGCAGGAGATCAGGCTTGACTTCATAAGTGGTATAATTATATATTTTCACCTCTCCTGTGGAAGAAGTAATATTATCAGTGGTCACCTCTCCAGCAGGGTGGTAACCATCCACTGCATGTACATCATTTAGGACATCATTATCTTGAGATGAAAATGTCAAGTTCCCTACTATTTCCTGTACCTGTTCCTTTTGTACTGTCCCTTCCCCTTCCACTTCACTGCTTGCCATTTGTCGTTCTCTCTTTCCTCTAAAAAAGTATCATCATGTTTGTCATTGTGAAGGGCTTCTTGATTTCTATTATTAGTGCTATACCATATACTTCCTCTCTCTTTTCTATTGTTCCATCTGTAAGCAGTCCCTCTCTCGTATTGCTGCTCATCTCTCTCCATTTTTTTACACTTTCTCTCAAATATTTTCTTACTGTTGTTCTCTGCATAGTCATACTGTTTATAATATAATTTCTCCCATTGGGAGAATAAAACATCTTGCCGTATTAAACTATCAATACTTTCAACCTCACTTAATAAAATACCCAGTTTCAAATCATTATTGTTCACAATAAATTGCATAAACTGTTTACCAAAATCATTAAACATTATATTGCACTGTTTTATATTATCTACATTCATTTCAATACCTATGGGTTCTTTTAAGAACCGTAAACCCATAGGGACAATACCATTTTCCATGCACTTACGTAAGTATAGGTTATCAACCTGTAAAGCTTTGATTTTGGTAAGTTTGTTTCCAAAATCATATATCATTTGTTTTAGCGAAGTATAGTACTTATCTTTACGCTTGATTTCAACATTATTGTTATCACCAAAAACAAACGGCACTTTCACAAATGTCTCTACATTGTAATTATCTTGTATGCCGGACCTGCCCGGACCATGACACTGGCGTACAGTACCTTGTTGTGTGGTCAGGACAGTCACATTTGTTTTATCCTTAACAGCGTATGTTCTTTCGGGCGGGTGTCGTTTCGGTTTGGCTCCCGAAATTAAGTATATATCCTCTCCTGCGTTTCCTACCGCTGCTGAAAAGTTGAGTGGACTGGATTGTCTATCCATTGATTGAAGTGCATCTTTCCTCGGCGTACAGCTCAACAAAAATGGAGACTACCTCCTCTGTCCATTAGGGATTTCCTCGTCACTCGCTTGGCCAATAGAGGAACGAGATGACGCCATCACGATGTTAGTTTTCGATTGGGCAGGAACTTTGGAGGATCCAGACGACGGAGTGAGAAGTTCTATTAAACGGGTGAGTTCACCTTTGATAATGGCCATCTCCGAGTGCAGCTTATCCACTTCCTCCCTTGTAACTGGAGTACCACATACAGAAACATCCTGTAATGAATCCATGCTAGCACAGCAACCACTAAAATAAAAATTGTCCTGTATTGCAACAAATGAATCCTGTAGCAAGCACGAAGCAACTCCAAATAACAGGACAGCTGGATTCAACTACAGTTAGTTTCCTTTATTTACACAGTACAATGAAGATGGAAGAACTAAGGTTTAGCGCTTTCATCTAGATAACTAGACTTCTTCAGAACAAAGATCATAAGAATTCACCCAGTTATATACATGAAAAGCCCGCCCTTTACCTCAATTATTCAATTATAAATGCAAATGTCATTACTTTCAAAATTTAAAGATAGAGGAGGTTTTTGTGTAATGTTACAATTTTGTATCTCCAATATTAAAAACACATAACTAAAATATTAAAAACTAACACACTGAGAAACCTACAGTCATTGTAGTGTAGTTAAGATAAACTATATCTGTTAATCACCAATGACTGGGTTACTATCTGTATGTTGTACATTTAAAAATTCAAAAATTCCCACATGAAACACATGTCTCTAAACATAATGTTCCATGTACAAAGTTTTTTTTTACTATAACTATGTTGTCTTGTGTATATGTATAAAAAAATATGTATTAAAAAATACAAAATACAAAAACAGCAGAGAACCAAAACAGCAGAGAACCAAATCTACTATGTGTTCTATCAACCCATTCCTTCTCTTGTCTAGCTGTCAATCTGAGACTAGGTATACTGTCCTATTAACATGTATTCTATTGACTATAGGTAAACCTGCAATAATAGGTTCATAGGTTCATACTAGGCTATCTGCCCGAGGGCATTTACAAGCCTAGCCCATCGTTTTGTGGCTTACGCCACCCCTTTAGTATGGGGAACTATACCCATTATTTTGCTGTGCCTCTGTCGAGCAGTGACACTGAGGTAATCCCTGGGGTATATCTGCGATCTCCCATCCATTGGTCAAGATTTCTCTTGAACAAGGCCAGCGAGGTGCTCTGCCTCACATGTACCGGGATTTTGTTCCACAGCATAGGGAGTCTTTGGGTGATGAATCTATCCCTCCAGCACGTCCTATTAATAGCCGTGTCAAGGTGTAAGTCTCCCGCCCTTGTGGCTCTGATGGATCTAGATTTTTTGAGGTGAAGCATATTCATCAAATCTGGGTTTGACATGGCCTTGTATGTTAGGCAAAGGTCACCTCTGAGCAAGCGTGGACTGAATAGAGCTGGAGTTCTTTCAGTCGGACAGCATAGGACAGATTTTTGAGACCCTTTATCCTTTTGGTGAGGAACTTTTGTGGCCTCTCCAGCTGCTGCAAGTGTCGGGTCAGATACATTCCGAATGGGGCATTGTACTCAATCATTGGTCTGATGAGTGATGAGTAAAGGGAGACTATGACCTCCCTTGATCTAGATGAGAATCCCTTCATGATAAGGTGGGCAATGTAGAAGGTCTTCCTAACTACTTTAGCTACATGGGTGTCGAATGACAGACTACTATCAACCTGGGTCCCCAGGTCCCGGATAACTTCTGTGCTCAGTGGATTGCCACCTATTTGGTAGCTAGGGGTAACCTTGTTTTTCCCGAAGGGTATGACTATGCATTTTTTGGCATTTAACTTTAGGCCGTGGCTCTGGCACCAGTTATCCATTTCTGTGAGACCCTTCTGAAGGATATCTGTGTCAGATGTGTTTTCTACTATGGCGCCCAGTTTGCAGTCATCTGCAAACTTTTTCAGCCATAACCCTCCTGTGTTTGCTTGTACTTCGGAAAAGTAGATGCCAAACAAGAGTGGGCCCAGGACTGAGCCCTGTGGGACACCACTTGTGACAGGCTTTGAGTCTGACATGGCGCCAGCAACTCTGACCCTGTGGGTTCTGTCACTCAGCCAGTTTGCAACCCATCTTGTGATGTATGGGTTGACATTTAAGCTGATGAGTTTTTCAATGATACCCGAGTGGGGTATTGTATCAAAGGCCTTAGCCAGATCGAGGTAGGCTGTATGGACTGCCTTTCCCTCATCAATGGCTTTGGTGACTGTTTGAAAAAGTCAACCAAGTTTAAAAGGCATGATCTGCCTTTGACAAAGCCAAACTGGGTTGGATCCAAAGTCTGCAAATTCCTATGTCTTTATTTATGAGGTCCATTATGATCATCTCCATGGCTTTGCAGATAAGGCTTGTCAAGCTAATGGGCGGTAATTTCCAGGGTCGGTGGAGGCACCGCCTTTGTGAAGTGGGACCACAGTTGCAGTGCCACTCCTGGGTGCGTATCCAGAGGTAAGACTTTGATTAAACAGCTGTCCTAGCTGTGGGTTTAATTCCTCATTGAGTTCATGGAGCACACAGCCGGGACACCATCAGGTCCCATGGATGCTGTGTTTTTGCTTTGGAGAGAGCAGTTCTCACTTGGGCTGGAGATGTTTGGGGGCTGCAATCGTTTGGTATAGATATCTCTCCTTTTGGGGAGGGGAGAAGTTTGCACTGAACCTGTCAGCCAGTATGTTGGCAATGTCTGTAGGATCAGTAATCTTCACATCATTTTGAACTAGCTCTGAGCATATCTGGGAGTTTCCTCCCAGGTTTCTAACATAGCTAAAGAAGGCCTTATGATTGTCTTTTGAGTCTTTAGCTATTTTTCTCTCGAAATTTGCTTTGGATGATTTTATGAGAGCTCTTAGTTTTTTACTTATAGTGATCAAGGGTCTCTTACCTTTTAAGGATTTTGCTCTATCTTGTAGTAGCTTCCTCCTTTTGTTGCAGAGTTTGTTTATGGCTGGGGTCCACCAGACTGGACGCTTGCCTTTGGTACAGAGAGTCTTTGTTTTGCTTGGGATTGCCTTATCCATGCAGTCCTGCAGGTGCTGGTAGAAGGCATTTGTAAGTGATTCAGCGGCTTGAGTACTGTTTTCCATGCTCGGGGCCTTAAAGGAGACCACACTAGTCTTTAGAAGTGTGAAGTCGGCTTTTGAGAAGTTCTTTACTGTGGTCTTTTTTATTTCAGGTGGGGGTGGGATGAGGACCTCCAGCGAGATTAGTTTGTGGTCTGATCTCACCAGTGAGGGGTACACCTCCGGTGTTGAACATTGTGCTCCCATGTTTGTGATGATGAGATCAAGTATGTTATCTCCTCTTGTGGGGATGGTGACTAGTTTAACACATATATAGAAAATTTATAATGTTGAAAGTAAATATGAATGATATATAGTCCATCATTTTAATGGAATAATCCTATTGGTTGTAGACTGTTAGATATGTCCTAACTAAAGGTTTAGTGGGAATAACTTCATTTAATCCTGGGGGTGTGGCTACATCAAGTCGTAGCTGCCATTTGATCTCCTTCTCACTAACTGTGGCTTTAATATTTCCCCCCCTAGGGTTAGGTGTTATCACCTCTAGTATAGCAAACTTAAATCCCTGACATCCTTGGTTATTAATAATGTGACGGGACAAAGCATTATTGATGTACTGTTTGTTAGTACAGTATATGTGATCATATATTCTGTTTTTGAAAAAACGATCAGTCTTCCCTACATAATAGCTTTGACATGTGTCACATATAGCCAAATAAATCAGATGTTTTGTCAAGCAATTCCCATGTCTGAATGTAATTTTAGTATGTGTAACATTATTCAAAGTAATATTTGTGCCTTCAAATATATACCTACAATAATTACAATGACCGCATTTTTTTGTCCCTACTTTTTTCACTTTGTCCAATTTATTGTGATTGTATTTTATTTCTATAATTCTTTTCAGGCTATTGCCTGCTTTGTAGACAAATTGTGGTCTAAGAGGTACCTTCTCTTTTATCATTAAGTCACTTGTTAATATATTCCAATTTTTAGTAATGATGTCCTTTATTTCATTTGTATATTTTCCATATTTAACTATGCAGGCTTTCTTATACTTGTCACCATTTACATTTCTCTCTTTATTATTAGTTATACCTATACCAAGAAGGGGTATGTATTGTTTACCCCATTCTTGTGATACATATGTTGTAATGTCCCTAATCATATCCACTGGATAACCCTTTTCTATGAATAATTTGCCTATGAAGGACAATTCCTTTTCCATATTTTCCCTTACTGATGTCATTCTGGCTGCCCTTATACACTGTCCTTTGACTATGTTACGTTTGACTTTGTACGAATGTGCACTTCCAAAATGTAAATACCCATTACTATATGTATCCTTCCTATAGATCTTAGACTGGAAGGATTGCCCATCATTGTATATGTACACATCTAAGTAATTAATACCACTACAGTCAAACTGATATGTGAACTTTAGGTAGCTAGTCGTACCATTAATATAGTCTATGAACCTAGCCAGATCTTCAACATCACCAGCCCATAATAAAAAGATGTAGTCAAGGTAACGGACATATGTTTTAATGTTCTTCATCCATATGGAATTATAAATGAATTGCCCCTCCCAATCCAGGAGTACTAAATTGGCATACATCGGGGCACAAGCTGCCCCCATCGCCACACCATTGTTTTGTCTATAGTATTCTCCTTCAAAATAGATATAATTATTATCTAGTATTATATCCATGAACAAAGTGAGTAATGAAATTTCCTCTTGGTCCAACCCACTATACTTACATACACTATTAATAAAGCTATTGAGTCCCTATCAGAGGGAACAAGGTTTTTTTGCAATGGAAGCCTTGACCCTTTTGGGACCCTGAGAGATAGTTTCTGGATCAGCAGCAGGGTTTTTATAAAGAAATTTATGTGAGTCTGGAACCCTGTAGTACCTATCTGGCTTAACTGGTGCAGGGGGTAAAGAATCAGGAGACAGACTGGATTCCGAAAAGACAATATCTACAATGTCAAGCACAGGAGGAATAGCAAGAGGCTTGCGTTGGGGTAATAAAAAAAAGTCTCTGAGCCTTTTCTTGGATTCTGAATAATCCTGGCTCTCCCAGTGGAAATGCTCCCTCATGGTGTGCAGCGTTTCCCCAAAAGAGTAGTTCTCAGGAGGAGAGGCTGAAGGGATAGATTCTTCAGCATCAGAGTCCTCATAGGGAGGAAGAGAATACCCCTGTTCTGAAGAGGAACAGAAACCTGGTCAGAGGAGTCATAGCCGGTGTCTTGCCTAGGCCTTTTATCAGGAGGGGGATGGGAACCCCTGATCAAAGTAATTAGGTCCTCGCCCATTTTAAGCATCTGTTTCTTAGGCATGGATGACTGTCCAGGAGAATGCTGTACTTGTTTGTCTTTAAAGGTGTTTTTGACTTTGCCTTGGCTGCTGAAGTGGTCCTGATAGTAAGCTGTGTAGGTCTGAAAACACCCTCAGAAGCCGATGCCTGCTCAGCGGCTCCGGACCCATCTGAGTGAAAAGTTTCCGTAGGCCCAATACCTTGAGTTTCCAGAGGCCTAGTTGTCTCCACGTGGGAGTCGGAGGTGGCCTGTGGCTCTGAGGTAGCGGGTGTCAGGGGCTGCGAAAGTGCCTGAGAACCGGCGAACCGGGGACTGGCCTAGAAGAGGCTTCGTTGGTTTTGGACCGCGGATGCCTGTCCTTTTCTTTTTCCTTGTGCTTTTTATGAACTCCGGTCATCGGTTGTTCCGACAGCATTATATAGTTAAACCTTCGGCCAAAGTAATGTAAAGCAAAATCGAACCAACGCTTAGTGTGTTGGTTAAATCTAGCACAAAACCGACAACTAGCAACGTCGTGGTCAGGGCCTAGGCAAGGAATACAGTAAGAATGAAAATCCTTGAGGTATTTGCTTCCCACAAGAAATACAATGGTTACCTTTTACTGACAATCGGTCTGGAGCAAGAAAAAGTTTCCCCAATGGGGTACTTAGCTTTATAGAAGACTTCAGATCTGAAATTCAAATTCGAAAATCTCAGGAGTCGGCCGACCGGCACTTGCGAACTGCTTTTGCTTCGGGCACCGCGCATCCAGAAAGACTGGAGAAAATGGCGTCGGCTGCATTTTTTATACTCCTGGCACACTGACGTCAGGGAAGAGGCGACAGCAACCGACGCTGGACCAGGACTTTGGAATTCAGGCCGACTGCGGGTAGCCTGCCAGCAGGATAACCCAAGAGTAATGACTGCAACAGTGAAACACGATGAACATCTATAAACCCCTTTGGATATGCTCAACATTATAACATAACATCATAAGTTAATCACCATGGATGTCTTCAGCCACGACTTTCAAGCTCTCAAAAAATTTCAGCTCTTAGCCCTACACAGAAATTTGACCCAAATGGTCAATTTAGAAACAAGATACCTCTCTGCAATACTCATACACACACAAATACAAATAATCCTTAAATATGTTCCAGATAAATGCAGGTCAATCCAGGTTCTCCCTAATTCACTAAGCAATCACTGCCCAGTGCAGTCAACCTGGCAACTAAAGACCCACAAGCCACCACCCAATAATATAACTGACAGAACAGTGTCCGACGGCTAAGATGAGGCTCCCCTGGCTGAACTTGGTGTTATAGCTTGCTCATCTTTACAAGTCAATTTCTCCTATGCAAGCAAGTTTCATTTTTATTTTATTTATTTTACATTTGTTGACCGGGATAGTCTGACTGGATGCATGTCCATTTTCAGCGGAGGCCCGGGGAGAAAAGCTCCAAGGGTAAGCAGATACAGCATTACATAATACCAGCATTACATATTACAGACTATTTACAGAGATTACATAAGTAAGCAAGTTAAACAAGTTCCACAGGTTACAGTTAATCCTGAGCACAAGTCCGGATTAAATTAAATTACACAGTAAACTGGTTAACAGATTTTTACACATTCTAGAGAGAGTTAGCCAGGCTTGATACATTGACATAGCCAGTTAAGTGACAAATGTTGTTTGAGTCTAGTTTTAAAATTGACCTAAGGTGGAAAGTAAGGTAATATCAGCTGGAAGAGAGTTCCAGGATCTACTTACAGAGTTTGCAAAGAGAGAATCACCGGCTGTGTTATTAATTTTGCTAGTCTGAATTAGTAGTTTGTTAGAGGATCGAAGCGGTCTAGGATTGTTATAGGGGGTGATAATATTTTTAAGTGCAGGAGTATTGTCCGGATTATAGAGGATTTTATAGGTCATAATCAGTTGGTTATACTGGTTTAGGCTGGGTAGTTCAAGCCACCCAAGCTGATGTAGATTGATGCAATGATGTGTCCTAAATGGCAGCCCAGTGGCAAACCTGGCAATGTGGTTGTAGCAAATTGAGAGTTTAAGGACAGTCTTGTTTAAATTCGAGTAGTAGAGGGGATGCACACAGAAGGGTTGAAAGAAGGTGAGAGCGAGCTATGGCAATTTTAGCTGGAGGGGTTAGGAAGGCTTTTATTCTGTAAAGTGACCCTAGTTTTTTATTGATGGTTTTGATAGTTTGGTTAACATGTAGGTCAAATTTTAGATTATTGTCTATGAGGACACCTAACAGTTTTGTAGATGGGTCAGGGGAGATTATTGTGCCATCATTTGATTTCATGGTAAAGGTGAAAGTGGTAGACCTACGTGTTGGTGGAAATAACAGCATTTTAGTTTTTTTGGGATTTAGGATCAGACTATGTTCAGAAAGCCAGTTTTCTATTGTATTAAAGGTGGTCTGGGTAGCTGACCATAACTCTACTGGAGATGTGGCTGAGCAAATCAGAGTAGAGTCATCAGCATATTGGATACAGCTGACTTTTGGGATGACAGTATAAAGGTAGTTAATGAAGATGGAGAACAGCAAGGGCCCTAGTATAGGGCCTTGTGGTACTCCGAGGGTGTTAGGTAGAAGGTTAGAGAGTTTGTTCTGCCAGAGGACAGCCTGCTGTCGACCATTCAGGTAGGATTGAAACCATTGGAGGGCTCCAGTACCTAGACAGAATGTTTGCAGGGTGTGGATTAAAAGTTGGTGATCAACCATATCGAATGCCTTGGAAAGATCCAAAGAGAGGGCTGAGGATATATAATTATTGTTGCGATTATGGTTTATGGTGTTAGTAAAGGCTAGGAGGGCTGAAGTAGTGCTGTGATGAGGACGGAAGCCATGCTGACTTGTCTGCCATACGGCAATTTTGGATTAGGTGGTGCATGAGTTGTCTATGAATACATTTTTCCATAATCTTTGCAAGTGGAGAGAGTATAGCTATTGGCCTATAATTGGAGAATTCAGTAGAGTTGCCTCCTTTGTGAAGTGGGATTACATAGGATATTTTCCAGATGGTGGGAATTTTAGCTTCTACTATGGTTCGATTGATTAGTATTGAGATGGGGTAAGCGATAGCATCAGCTGATTTTTGTAGGTACTCGGCAGGGAGTTGATCAGCAGAAAGTGTAGTGGGTTTTAATTTTTTGATCAAGGTACGGATAAGTGAAGTGGTGACTGGTTGGAAGCTGACCGTAAGTAGGTTTCTAGGGGTGCTACTTTCAGGACCAGGGGAGCTAGGAGGTAGTTGGCTAGCTAGGGCTTGAATGGTCTCAGTAAAGAATTGGTTAAAACTATCAGAAACATCTTCAGGGGTTTTATCAATAGTAGTAGCAGGAACCAAGTACAGAGCACAAAAACCAGTAAATAAAACACAAATAGGATCCAAGTAGATGCAGGTGGAAACGCCAAAAAAGATCAAAAAGTGCTGGAACACAGGACAAGTTTATTATAGTGAAGCGCTTTTCGTCTGTGTGGTACACAGACTTCTTCAGACAAAGTACATTGATCAATCACAGCTTTTATACATTCCTGAATTCCCTAATTGACTGAGAACAAAGGCAATTAGGGTAAACTGAATTATTGAAAGTCAATGTTACCAACACATAACCAACTTTAAAAATTCAAAACATTATAAGGAAATGTGTGTTTTAAAAGTAGCCATAGTTTAAAAGTAGCTACACTTAAAAAATGATAATAATAAAGTTACATATAAAAATAGGCTGCTTAGTAAAATACAAAGGCAGTCCCACAAACAGGCGCAGCAACAAGCACAACAGTCAGTTAACCCCACAGACTGTTTCTTAATGGTCTTAGTTTTATATATATCCTTGAAGACATATGTAGATGTGTAAACAAGTGTGTAAGCAAAAAACACTCCAAATATGCATCAATTTATATAAAAAAATGCATCAGTTTAAATAAATAATATACATAAATACGTATATATAAGTTTAAATTTAAATTTAAAGTGTATGCAAGAATAATTGTGCATATATAAATCATACATTCATATTCACACTCTCTCTCGTATTACTACCTATGTGGAGGTGTGTGAACTATCTTAATAAATTCCTCAATTTAAGTAAAGAACTGATGGAACAACTCTCATTTAGTCCAGGAAAAGCGTAGGCATTGAGTCTAATCTGCCATCTCAGTTCTAATGCTTCCAGAAGTAACTGGGATGGGGCACCTCTTATTTTCAACCAACTGGTCGATGACCATAAATTTAAAGAAGTGGTCTTTACACATAGAAATGTGTTTAGCCAACGCATTTTCTTGCTTGTCCTTACTTATAGCATATTGATGCTCATAGACCCTTTCTCGTAACCTGCGCTCAGTTTTACCCACATAGAACCCATCGCATTTTTGACACTGTGCGATGTAAACAACCATGCGGGTATTACAGGTAGATCTACAACGCAGGTTAAAGTAAAGGTTGTTGGCCTTAAACCTATTGGATTCCAAAACGTGCTTACACTGGTTACAATTTTGGCATTTATACATACCAGGTATTCGAGTGGAGGTATTATCATTATGTTCCAACAAGGATTTCAAGTTTTTACCTCTGCGGAAAGTAATCTCTGGTTTACTCCCTACTTTACTTAGTACTGCAAAGTTGTTCCTAAAGATGTTCCAATTCTTTTTAATAATTTCAAATGTAAGATAACTGTCAGTACTATAAGTCAAAATTAACCTGGTGTTACTGTTAAGTGTATTACCAGTGAGAGCCTGACTGGGTGTCACCAGGGTAGAGGTCGTAATAGTGGGAGTACATTCTCCAACAGTGTCTACCTTGGATCCTATTTGTGTTTTATTTAATAGTAGTAGCAGGGATTGGGGTTGAAGTTTGTCCAGGATGTAGTAGATTATTTAAACCTGCCCAAAACTTCTGAGGGTTATTTTGATTTACTGTCTATAAATTACAGTAGTATTGTTTTTTGTCTTGTAAAATTGATTTTTTGGTTTCGTTCCTGGATTGTCTGTATTTAATGTGATCTTGAGGGTCTTTAGAAGAACGCCATAAAGCCCATGCTTTGTTTCTAAGGGTAATTTTGAGTTTAGACTATAGAAAGTCATGGTGCAGTTTTTGCCTTGGTTCTCTTTGAACGAAGAGGTGCATGCACATCAAGGATCTCAAGGAATTTGTTGTTAAAGTATGCTACTGCTTCCTCTAAGGGGAGGTGTTTTAGAATAGACCAATTACATGAGTTTAGTTCTTGTTGGAATTTGGCAGGGTCAAAGTTTTTATTGTTTCTAACCTTTCTGAGTAAGGGTTGTTGGGAATTAATGGTTTTGTGCTTAATTACATATGTGAGAAGGTGATCGCTTAGGCCATTAAGGAGGGTACCAGAGGTGTACAGTTGGGGGTGACTGTTTATGAGTACCCAGTCAAGTATACTTTCTTTTTGGTTGGGTTTACCTATTCTGGTAGGGGTGGATATGATTTGTGTAAGTGCATGCAGGTTAATATGGGTGGTTGGGGATTCTGAGGAACAGGTGCCCCAGTCTATGTTAAAGTCTCCAAGTAGTAGGGTTTCTTGAGGGTAGTGATATGATAGCCAGTGCAGGATATCTTCAAATGTATATATATTGTTACCTGGGGGAATGTACATACAGATGATATTAATGCATTTATTTTTATTAGGTTGCAATTTGGTGGCAAGAATCTCTGAGTTATTAATCTAAGGAGGTTGTATTACATCTATGGTGACATTCAACTCAGATTTATAGAGTACAGCTACCCCACCCCCCTTCCTCGAAGCACAATCCAGCCTGTGTATGTTGTACCCAGGTGGTAACACTTCATTGTCTTTAGTGTTAGGTTTTAACCAGGTTTCAGATAAGAGAATCTTAGGGGAGTGGACATCCAGAAGTGCATGCAATTCATGTACCTTGTTATTAATGCTTCTAATATTGAGATGACAGACTAGGAGAGAGTTAGTTGGCCTATTAATTGTAGGTTTGTAGCTTAGATTACAAGTAGAGGGGGTATATGTGTATCTGAAGTGAGTGGGCCAGGGTTGGGGTGAATATCACCACCAAGTATTAGGTTGAGTCTATACTTGGTGATGAACTTCAGGAATTTGTTTATTAGTTTGTGGTAGTGTTTGGATCTAGAGCTAATGTGCCTGGGGTTGAGATGTTGATAGACTGAACAAGATGTTGGATAGGATCTGGTACTGTAAGTATGGTTGAAGGTGGAAGGATTTACAGCTGGGGTGATAGTATGGCCTTTTGGGACCTGAAATCCCGTGAGAAACTGGTTTTCATACAAGGTAAAAAGGTATGGTGTGAACAAGAGGGGTAGTAAACAGGAGTATATCATTATATGTGATTCAGCTAGTGAGTTAAGGAACTGTTTTACCTGGTGATGCAACACCAGAAGATAGAGTCGTGTGGTAAAGGTACTGGAAGGGGGATGGGAGAATGCCAGATGAAAGCTAATAGGTGCTATTAAAATGTAGGTAGTAGAATGGGGGTGGGTGGAATTATCCCCACATTAACCTGCATACAGAACATATTGTATCCATTCAAAACCAGAAGACTTAAAGACCACAGAGTACCCTGGTCAACTCCTTAACTGCACAAGACAGAGTAGGGAAAATGCCTGGAAAGAATATGGACAAAGACGGTATCCATAAACATCCTCTAACTGCACATGAGGAGATTAGCACTAATAATGATAAGTCAGATTACTCTGTGAACCTGCAGTGAACCCACAACAGTTCTAAAACTCAATAAAAGATTTGTCCAGCCATATCCTCAGACACAAAAATAACACGAAGAACTTATCTAAAACAATTAGGGGGATCAGCCACAATGTCTCCAACCCTTCTAGAAGCTCCAACACAATTATATTCACTTTCCCACACCTAACTAACCAATACACACTTTTGACAAACCCTACTTTTACTTTAGAGCTAAAGACATTAAATAACTTGACAAAATTCCTTCCAATGCTAAACCTCACTTTTACAAAAGTACAGTTGTGTACACTTACCATAAAAGTAGATGTTCGAGTGTATTCACTGTTGCAGTCATCACATTTGGGTTATCTGCCTGCAGGTAGCCCTCAGCCGGCCTGAATACCAGAGTCTTGGGATTTCTGCGTCGGATGCTGTCGCTTCTTCCATGACATCAGGAGTATAAAAACATGCAGCCGCCATTACATCAGTTTTTCTTGCCCGAGATATCAGGTGCCCCCAAAATAGGAAGCAATTATATGGTGTGGAACACACCCAGCAAAAATCAAATACACATAGCATAAGATATGCCAAACCAAAAAGGATAGGTGAAAGCAAAGACAAATCAGGGGGCTGGAGACAGGGTAACCCAGGACTGCAACAGTGAATACACTCGAACATCTACATTTATGGTAAGTGTACACAACTGTACTATGTTCTTCATGTTTCACTGTTGCAGTCATCACATTTGGGTCGATTCCCAAAGCTAAGGAAGGGTGGAGGTAGATTAAGAAGCATTAGGCCTGGCAATCAGGCCCTGTAAGATTGCTGTGGCAAATCCAACTCTGGATTTAGAAAAGACAGGCAAGTGGTAATACTTGGTGAAAGTGTGTACAGAGCTCCAGGTTGCAGCTTCCAGGATGTCCCTGGTAGGGACTCCTCCGAGAAATGCAGTAGAGGTAGATGTAGTCCTAGTGGAATGTGTTCTTATCCCCTATGGGGTAGGTTTTCCATGGTGCTTGTAGCAGAAATGAATGCAGTGTGCTATCCATTTAGATATGGTTTGCTTTGAAATGGCTTTCCTCTCTGCCCCCGCAGCAAAGCTGACTAGCAGCTGGTCAGATTTTCTGAGAGGCTTAGTCCTGTCCAAACAGAATCTAAGCTGTCTGTGCACGTCTAGAGAATGCAATATCCTTTGTCCTTTATTTTGAGGATTAGGGAAAAAAGTAGGCAAATGAATGGACTGGTTTAAAGCCACACTAGACACCACCTTGGGCATAAAAGATGGGTTAGTCCTAAGGGAAACCCTGTCCGCATGGAAGATAATGAAGTGTTCCCATTGCCATACGGGCCTGCAGCTCAGACACTCTTCTTGCTGAAGTGATGGCTAGAAGTAAAGCTGTTTTCCATGAGAGGAATTTCAACTCTGCTGTAGCAGCCGGTTCAAAGGGGGGGGGGGGGGTGCAAGTCTTTCCAATACAAAGTTAAGGTCCCAGGCTGGAGTGGGAGCTCTCCTGGGAGTCTTAAATTTTTGGCCCCTCTAAGGAACTGTTTTACCAGAGGGAGAGAGAAGAGGGGTGGGCTCAGTATTATAATGAGCTGAGATGGCAGAGGCATGAATCTTACTTGAAGAGAAGGCTAGGACCTTGTGGAGCATTTCTGTTAAGCAATCTAGTATATGAGGTAAGCTGGCTTCTGAATAGGATTTTCTAGTACTAGGCCTCCTTGCCTCAAGAATGACATCCAGCACCTGCTTACTGAGGGTTGCTAGAGGTGAGTTCAGGGGATAAGCCAGGCTGCAAGGTCCAGGGTCTGAAGCTGAAGGTGCAAAATTTGGCCTCCCTGCTGGGACAGCAGGGAAGGGGTCTGAGGCAGGTTCCATGGTTGTAGCACTGTCAGACTGCACAAAAGAGGATACCAATGCTAGCGTGGCCAGTCTGGTGCAATGAGGATTGTCCTTGACTTGTCCTGTTTGATCTTTAGTAGAACATTCGAGAGGACAGGCAGAGGGGGAAAGGCATAGACAAGTGTCTTTTCCAGGAAAAGGACAGGGCATCCACCTTCCAAGCTTGGTTGTAGGGATTTTTGGTGCAGTATTTGTTCAATTTATAGTTTTGAGGGGAAGCAAACAGGTCCACCTCTGGTGTCCCTCAGCTGTTCCCCAAAAGCTTGAATATTTTGGGTTCCAGTTTCCATTCGTGTGGGTCCATGAGATTTCTGCTCAAGTCATCTGCCAGTGATTTTAGCTTGCCTGGCAGGAATTGAGCTTGTAGGTACACTTGGTTGCTCAAGGCTGTGTTCCACAGAGCCATGGCTAGTCTGCAGAGTGGGTAGGAATGTGTCCCCACCCCTGCTTGTGGTACAGTTGTCTGTCTTTACTAATAGTTGTCCTGGAAGAATAAGGCCTTTGAAGGCTGTCAGAGCATTGTGTACAGCTAACATTTCTTTTTGATTGATATGCAGGTGCATCTGCTTTGGGTTCCATTGACCTGAATCCACTGCCCTGCCATGTGAGCCCCCATGCATAGTCTGAAGCATCTGTTAGGGTTTGGGCGGCAAGGGGTAGAGTGAAAGAGAGTCCCTTGTTGTGGCTGCAGGCCTCTGCCCACCAAAGGAACTCTGCCCATAGACACGGAATGATAGGAATTGTTGTTTCCAGGTCCTAAGAAGGTTGACCATAGACTTTTTGGATACCACTGAAGTTTCCTCACTTGCAGTCTTGCATATGGAATTAAAAGAATGCAAGAGGCCATGAACCTCAGAGCTTGCAGCATTTTCCTTGCAGATAGCTGGGTTTTTGTGGCCAGTAGGTTGACAGTAGCTTGAAGTAAGTTGTCAAATAAATTTGTTTCTCTGGACTGAGGAATGCCATCTGGGAAAATGTGTTCAAGCTTGCTCCCAGGAATACCATCTATTGGCAGGGTACTAGGTGTGATTTGTTTTCGTTGATTGTGTACCCTAGTGAAGTTAGGAGTCTCTTAAATGCCAGGTGCTGTAGTAGCAAGTCCTAACTTTCCGCCTGAATCAGGCAATCGTCCAAGTATGGGTAAGTCTGAATATTTCTCTGCCTGCAAAAAGCAATGGCTGGAGCTAGGCACTTTGTGAATACCCTGGGCAGAGTAGATAAGCCAAAGGGAAGTACAGAGAACTGATGGGGCATAGAGCCTGCCCTAAAGCTAACGTATTTCCTGCAAGATTCCCTTATGGGGATGTGCAGGTAAGCTTCTTTTAAATCTAGGGTTGCCAGCCAAGGCATCCTTGGTTAGCATAGGAAGCAGCTGTTGCAGAGTTAGCATTTTGAATTTTGGAACCACCAGAAAGGTGTTGAGAATAGATAAATCCAGGATAGGACGCCAGGAGTTTTCTTCTCTGGGAACCAGGAACAATCTTGAATAAAAGCCTTGTCCCCTTTGTTCTGCCTTGATGCTGAGGAGAGAAAGTACTTGCTGTAGTAGCAAGTCTTAACTTTCCGCCTGAATCAGGCAATCGTCAAAGTATGGGTAAATCTGAATACTTCTCTGCCTGCAAAAAGCAATGGCTGGAGCTAGGCACTTTGTGAATACCCTGGGCGCAGTAGATAAGCCAAAGGGAAGTACAGAGAACTGAAGGTGCATAGAGTCTGCCCTGAAGCGAACATATTTCCTGCAAGATTCCCTTATGGGGATGTGCAGGTAAGCTTCTTTTAAATCTAGGGTTGTACTTGCTTTTGGGCCTCCACCCCCTGGTTTGGGGGGAGGTCTGGCCATCAATTTAGGGTTGGGAGTGAGTGGAAGTGGAATCTGTACCCTAGGGAAACAATGTTTAAAACCCATTTGTCTTGGATAATGTATTCCCAGTTTTTTGCATGCAGGGCGAGTTTTCCTCCTAAAGGTGCAAGTACTTGAGCAAGGATGGGAGAGTTAAGGATAAGTCATTGTGCAAGTTTACCATAGGGGGGTGGCTTACTACCCCCTCTTTTGGATGTGGGAGCACCCTACTGCTTAGATCTGTGCATAAGCACAGACTGAGTCTTGACGGTCTGCTACCCCTGGGTTTGGACTGAGAAGGCCTGGAAGGGACTGGAAAGGACCAGTTCTTTGAAGGCCAATGCCTACTGAATCAAGGTGTTGTACTTGTAAGAAATCGAGTTTGCACAGATTTAGCTTTCTCCTCCATCCTTTTGAGAACTTCTGCTTTATTGCCAAATAGGCGCTCTTGGTTTAAGGGTGTATCCAGTAATTTTGCTTTGACATGATCTGGCAAGTTTTGTTCCTTAAGCCAAGCATGACTGCTAAGAACAGACCCAGTGACAGCAGCCCTACAAGATGCTTCTAAAGCATCAAAACCACACTGCAAAGTTATGTTTACCAACTTGATCAGCAGAATGCATTAACTCTTGTAAATCTTTGCGTTCTGCAGTGTCAGGAATCAATTAGCCCCATAATATGCTGCTGATACTTAAACATATGAAACTGGCAATTTAAAACCCTAATGGCCAGAGTAGCAGGGGTGTATACCTTCTTACCCCATCTGTCTAAAGCCCTAGAATCCCTGTCCAAAGGGGTAGGATTCTTGGCAGTAGTAGCCTTAATGCCTTTTGGTCCTTGGGAAATGGTCTCTGGATCCACAGTAGGATTCTTGAAAAGGAATTTGAGAGAGTCAGGTACTCTACAGTATCTGTCAGGTTTCCTGGGAGCTGGAGGAAAAGTATCCGTGGTAAGGGTGGATTCCAAGAAAACCATCTACAATCTCCAGAACAGGAGGGATAGCTAGAGGCCTGTGCTGAGGCAGGTTTAAAAATTCCCGAGTCTCTTGCTGGACAGAGTAGTCCTGGCTTTCCCAGCGGAAACGCTCCCTAAGGGTATGCAGGGTTTCACCAAAAGAAAAATCTTCTGGAGGGGAAGCAGAGGGAATAGAATCATCTACATTAGAATCATCATAGGTAGATAAGTGTATGTCCTGGTAGTCAGAAGGAACAGAGATATCAGATTCCTGATCAGAAGAATCAGAAGGAAAATCAGTTCTAGGTCTCTGAGGGGGGAGGGCTGGCTTCCCCTAATTAAAGTAATAAGGTCTTCAGCCATTCTAATCATTTGTTTTTGAGGCCTGTGGTCCTGAGAATGCAGTTTGGTCATTGGTTTCCTAGGCGTAGTGCGAACTTTAGGCCTGAGAAATTCGGTATTTTTGGCTTGAAACAAAGTCGTCGGTTTAATATGAAAATCGGTAGAACTGAATACATCCTCAGAAGCCGGTACCTGCACAGCAGCTCTGGACTCATCCACGATAGAGACATCCGCAGGTTCCGTAGTCGAAGAAGCATCTCGTGGCATACCGGACTCCGAATGGGTCTCAGTAGAGGCCTGCGAATCTGTAGAAGCGGGTATCAGGGGCTGCAAAAGCGCCTCACTGAGTACCGGTGGACTGGCGACTAGCTTAATGGTAGCATTGTTGGCAGTTTGGGACCTATGCTGTGTCTTTATCCTTACGTTTTTTCGGTAGATCGGTAGTCGGGTGGCTTACTGACACCATTTCGGAGTACGTAGAAAGAGAGCGAAAGTATTTAGTTACAAAAATTGCCAGACGATGGATAGTTCGGGAGTTAAACAAGGCACAAAACCAACCGCGAGGGACATCGTGGTCTGGGCCTAAACAGGTGACGCAGTAAGAATGAAAATCTCTATGAGGTATTTGCTTTCCACAAGCAAGACTATTTCATTTTTTTCTGACATCGGTTAGAGCAAGAAAAAAAAGGATCCCTAATGGGGTACTTATCCTTTTAGAAGACTTCAGGTCTGAAACTCGAAAACAAAAATGTCAGGAGTTGGCCGACCGACACTTGCAAACTGCTTCTGCTTCGGGCACTGCACGGCAAGCAAGACTGATGCAATGGTGTCGGCTGCATGTTTTATACCCCTGACAACCTGAAGTCATGGAAGAAGCGACAGCATTCGATGCAGAAATCCCAAGACTCTGGTATTCAGGCCGGCTGAGGGCTACCTGCAGGCAAATAACCCAAATGTGATGACTGCAACAGTGAAACACGAAGAACATCTACACCCACTTCTGCTCAAGCTAAGTAAAGTCTCACTAATAGCACCACTTGCCCATATATTTAAGATTCATGGCATTTTCTAGGCTAATGACCACAAGGGCCTTTTTAAGCCTAGCCATGCATCCCAAATCTCTGATAATTTCTGGTACCACTGACAAGTCTAAGCGGGGGCTTGGGATAAAAATATTAACAAGCAGAGACCTAGGAGATTAACCATTTGCAGGGTCTGCCTGTGCCCATTAGAGACAAACCAGGCATGAATTTCCTGTACCCCATCCAACTGTCCAAGTTGCACTTGAATTGCGTTAGGAAGGAATTCTGCTTCACATGGATGGGGAAGCCTCTTCCAAAGAAGGAGTCGTCTCTGAGATATGTACTCGTCTTGCCAACAGATCCAATTTATATCACAGGCAAGGTTTAAGTCTTTAGAATGAGCAATTCTGATGCTGTTTGTTTTGCAGATATGCAGGAGAGCCATCACAATGGGGTCTGACAATGCCCTGTATGCCAAGCACAGATCTCCCCTCAACAGCGTGTTTGAGACCAAATACAGGGATAGGACTCTGAGGCGGTCTGCATAGGACAAGTTACTTGCACCCTGTATTCTTTTAGTGAGGAAATTCTGTGGATGTTCCAAACTGTTGGCTATGCCTGGTTAGGTACATAAAGGGGGCATTGTACTCAACGGTAGGTCTGATGAATGCCAAATACAAAAAAAGAACGACTTTCATGGACCTGGACGCCACAACTGCGTTTATAAGTTGCACAACAAAGAAGGATTACCTTGCTAATGTAAACAAGTGATGGTCAAAAGCTAGACTGCTATGCGAGTCCACCAAGTCCTGACTACTGGGTCAACTCTTAAGGGTATGTTGTTAATAGGACAATTGCCAGGGGTGGATGACTTCCAGAAGGATACTATTATGCATTTCTTGGCATTTAGTTTTAGTCCATGGCTTTGACACCAGTTTGCCTGTGTCAGCCCTTCCTGGAGAACATTTGTGTCAGTGGGGGATTCAATAACCGCTCCCAATTTGCAATCTGCAAATTTAGTCAGCCAGAGGCCACCGACACTGGTCTTTACTTCAGGTAAGTAAATGCCAAAAAGGAGTGGTCACAGGACAGATTCCCGAGGGACTCCGCTTGTGACTGGCCTCTTTACAGAGGTGGACTCCCCCATTTCTCTAACTTCCTGGGTCCGGTCTGGGAGCCAGCTGGCTATCCACTGGATAACATGAGGGTTTGTACCCAACCTCCTGAGTTTGTCAACAATGCCCATGTGGGATACTGTGTTAAATGCTTTGGCCAGGTCAAGGCAGGCAATGTGAACCATTCTGCCCTCATCCACTGCCTTGGTGAGCTTGTCAAATTGGTCCACCAAGTTGAGTAGACATGACCTGCCCTTGACAAAACCAAAGTGGGCAGAGTCCAGTGTCTGGAGGTTTCCTATGTCATTACTGATCATTTCCATGAGAATTCTTTCCATGGCTTTGCACACAAGATTAGTGAGACTTATGGGTCTGTAGATGGCTCACCTTCATGCAGAACAGTTGCTGTTCTCCATTCATGAGGCACAAAGCTTGTTTGGAGACTACAGTTAAATAGCAATTCCAGAGGACCTGATAGGTCATGTTTCATGCTACTCAGAAGGCATCCTGGGATACTGTCTGGGACCACTGATGCAGTGATCTTGGTCTTACAGAGCACATTAAGGACTTGTTTCCTAGTGATAGCAAGGGGTGTTACATTTGATGGTATTTCCTGAGGGAAGGCTGAGGGGGAAGACAGAGATAAAGCTGGTGCTGAATCTATCGGCCAGTAGGTTTGATACATCTTCTGGCTCAGTAAAGGTGGCTCCATTTACAGAGTTCTGCACACAATTGTGCATTATCTTTGAGGTTGTGTAAACAGCTAAAGAATGCCTTGGGGTTGTCCTTGGCCTGGGAGGCCAAATCTACCTCAAATTTGGCTTTGGTATACTTTGTCCACTGACCTGTTTGTTTAGTTTGATGAGAGTGGTTTTATCCTGCTCCTGGGTTGCTGCACTTCCTAATTTTTGCTATAACTTTGTCTGTTATACAGGCCACGGATGATGTGATTACGTCAGGGTTCTTTTTTTTGTAGTTCTGTACTTCTTCCTATTAACATGTCTGTAAAGGGTTTCTGTGAACAGTTCCACATAGGCAGCGGTGTTCTCAGGGTTTATGGGGGCTTGAAATTTTACCAGGTTATCACTATTGTAGTAAGTTAGCCTTACAGTAGTTCCAGAATATTCTAGGGTTAGCTCGGGTTCCAGGTTTTACATTTACCTCAAAGGAGGCCATATTGTGGTCTGCCCTTATCTTTGTGCCAGTTGCCATCTTCTGGACCGTCAGGCTTTCTTACCATGAGGAGATCTCCCCTTGCCCTGTCAGGGGGAGGAAACGTCACAGCTTGGAAGGGTAGTTCCTATTGTACCTAGATGTAGGTGACAGGTAAAACTTTCATGGTTTTGTTTTAATTTTTTATTCAGTTTTTCAAATGCCTTTTCAGCTGGGGGTGTGAAAAGAACTCCTGTCCGGAGAAGCATCCAGTAGCTCTGCCGTGACCTGGTCTAAGTGTGACTGAACCCTGAGCCATGCATGTTTGTGAATGGCTGAGAAAGTAGCAGCTTTTCAACATGACACAACTAGGGCATCATACCTATGTATTAAGCAGCATCTGGAAACGTAAAGCTGCTCTAGCCATCTCTTGAATTTACTTAGCCAAGGCTTTGTCAGAAACTGTCTCTGCTTTAAAATCTCTTCAGGATCAAATTATTAGCAAGTACTTCAGTATGTGAAAATGGCAATGAAGTGCACTCATAGAATGGGTAGCCAAGGTATATGCCTTCTTGCCAAACTTGTCTAAAAGTCTGCTTTCTGTCATTAGGTAGGAGATGTCTAGTTGCACCCTTTGCCATCCCTTTAATGAATTCAGTAGAAACTACTGAGGGATCTATTTTAGAGTTTTTGTACAGGTGCTTGTGGGAGTGAACACTATAAAACCAGTCAAGAATTTCTATAAGCAGGTGGTAGGGAATCTACATGTAAATAGAGGTCTTCAAAAATGTCATCATCAAGCAGAACACCCACTGGGGGGGGGGGGGGCAGCACTAATTCCCTACAGTAAGCCTGAGCTTGAGAGAATTGTTTGCTTTCCCAACTACAGGTCATCTTCATTTTATGAATGGTTACCATGAAAGAGAGGTCCTCTGGGGAGAGACTGATAAAAATCTATCCTTCAAGTCTGGATAAGGCTGTGTTGAAAGGTGCTCAGAGCAGAATAATTCCTGTTCACCCTTAAGAGTCCAAGTATTGCCAATCTTCTTGAAAGGCTCTCGCTCTAGGCCTTTTGGATGGGGAGGCTTTAGGAGTAGTAGTGTGTGTGTGGCTGGGTTCCCTGGATTTCATGAAGGCTATGAACTCCTGGTGATTTTTAAGAGGTCCTGGGCTTCAGTTTGAGCTGAAGTGACAGAGGGCTGAGGAGATGGAAGAGGAAGGCTGACTGTTCCTTTCAGTTTAAACATCCATTTCTGCCAATGTAAGCAGAGGACTCGGTTGATCAATTGTGATGTCAGTCTGGGTTTCCAAGGATGAGAAGTCAAGATGTCTCCCACAGAATCCATGACATGAAGGTCAGAAGCTGTGGCTTGTGAAGTGATCTTAGACCCTATGGACAAATTACTAGAAGAAGTGACCTGTAGGCTTGGAACCATGGCACCAGAGGGTTTCGGCCTAGAAGTCACCAGACCAGAGTACTGCAAAGGCACTTCACCTGAGTCATTGGCAGACTTGCAGGTGTGGGCCAAGACATCAGATGCATCTTCAGTGTCATGTGAAGATAATCTTACACCCAGACATCCACACATCAGTCCTTGAACATCCGTCAGCTAGGGATAATGTAAAGACTCTGAAAATCAGGCTGATCACGTGGTTCTGCATGGCAAAAGACCCAAGAACCAGTACTGCAAAATTCACCACTGAGAACATATTAATCCATCACACTCCAGCTGTATCTGAAACATCAGCCAAAGTAGTGAACAATTTAAGAGTAATACAAATGCAAGGAGGGGATTTCCTATTTCTTTTGACCTTCATGTTAAAGTAAATGAATGAAACTATATCACACACACACAAGCGCACACACCATTGCATTTATCTTGCATAGCAAAACTTTTTGCAATTTACTAGAAAGCTGCTTAAAAGTTAATATTTGATTATAAAGAAATGGAGAGTGAAAACCAGATGCAAGGTTAAAGATATAAGCTATGGCAGAACAGTTTACAGAGAATAAACTATGTGAAATGCAGAAAGTTAACAGTGGTCTCCTGCCAATAAAAAGAGCAAAAAAGAAGTTAGGTCTTACCATAACATTCCATCTGTGTTGTTTAGCTTCATCAATCCTTGACAGTGGGCTCAGTTCCAAACCCTCGGAACAGAGTCTGACATGATCTTCAGCTCGTGCTCTCCAAACTCTTGAGCCAGGCTCTACCCATAATACTTCTCACAGAGATCATCTCAGATAGAGTTTGCCAAAAGACAGGATAGCAGAAAATAGAATGCTTTAATATAGATAACAATAGAGACGATGCCATTTATGAGTCCTTCATGAGAAACTAGATCAGGACTAAAGAGATCCACTAAGAGTCTTGGGATGGGGGAAGGTGGGTGTGTATGTCAAGGATTGGTGAAGATAAACACAGATGGAACGTTTTAGTAAGACAACCTCTATCTGATGTTGCTAATCTTCACCTAATCCTTGACAGTGGGACAGAATCCAGAATCCCGAATCCCCAGCTACTTTAGCCTTGGTAGGTCTCATGGAAGAATATTCCGAAGAACTATAGAGCCAAAGAATGCTCGACTCCTCGGGACCTGGTCCAATTTGCAATGGACGATGAAGGTATGATGAGAAGACCAAGTGGCTGCTTCACAGATGTCATCTAGGGAAGCTCCGGCATGAAAAACTGTTGGTCACAATAGCTCTTGTTGAGTGGTCTTGAACTGTTGAGGAGTTGAAGTCCTTGCAATTGATAAATGAATGTGATGGAGTTTCTCAGCCATTTAGCTAAAGTAACCTTAGTACTTGAATAGCCCATATGGATTGATGAAAAGACTACAAATTGGTCTGATTTGAATTTCAAAATTCCTTTGTTCTGTGAAGATAAAACGTAGCTGTCTGTGCAAGTCTAGCAAATGAAGTGCATATTCTCCCTTGTTGGAAAAATTAGGGAAAAAGGTTGGTAATTGTAAGGACTGATTAATACTGGATTGAGAGACTACCTTGGGTAGGAAAGAGGGATTTGTTCTCAGTGCCACTCTGTCTTTATGAAAGATAAGGTAGGGTGATTTGCATGATAGGGCTTGCAATTCAGAAACTCTTCCTGCTACCAAAACTACAGTCTTCCAGGATAAATATTTCAAACAAGATGCTGACCATTCAACTGGGGCCTTTGTTAGAGCTTGAAGGACTGAAGTTAGATCCCATGACGGAAATGTATTTTTTAAAAGGGGGTTTTAGTAGGAAGAGCTGCTTCAAGAAAGCTTTACAAAGCTTGTGAGACATTATTAAAGAGTTATTCCAACCTGAAAGAAAATTTGAAATTGCTGCTAGATGAACCTTTATCGTACAAGCAGAGGAACCAGATTGAAAAAGAGTGTTTAGGAAATCTAGAACGTCTTGGATAGGAGCAGCAAAGGGGTCAAAACCCTTTATTCAAGGCCCATTTGGAAATTTTTCCATTTGCACAGGTACAGTTTTCTAGTAGTAGGTTTGTGATGTGCAATAATAATACGTTGGATGGGGGAAGAAAGACAGGGAATGCCTGGCAATCATGGGAATTGGAGAAGCCACACAGTGAGCTTCAGGTATTGAAGATTGGGGTGAACCATGCCCTCTGGGTGAGTTAGTAGATCTGGAACTGGATCCAGGATCCATGTTTTCTGTAACAGATGAAGCCAAAGGAAGGGAAACTTGTCAAGGCCAGAATGGGGCAATGAGGATTATCGAATTCTTCCTCGTTTTGGCTTTCTTTAGGACTTGTGAAATTAGAGGAATGGGGGGAAAAGGCATATAGTAGAGTGGGAGGCCAACTGTGGAGAAGAGAGTCTCTGGGCGACTCCCCCTAAGAGGGGATTAGGGTGAAGTAACTTCTGCACTTGTTCAGGGGAGAAGCAAATAGGTCGTAGAAAGGTTGGCCCCAATGGCAAAAGATTCTGTCTGCCACTACAGGTTTCAGAGACCACTCATGAGGCATAAGAATTGTCCTGCTTAATTTGTCCGCTATCACAGTGGAACTTCCCAGAATGTGCATTATCAGAAAGCGGTTAGAAGAAATCACCCATTGCCAAACTCAGAGTGCCTCTCGACATAACAGGTAAGATTTGGTTCCTCCTTGTCTGTTGATGTACCAGACTACGGACATGTCTGTCTGAATAGTAACTGTCCCTAGAGGGAGGGTATCCTGGAATGCTTGCAACGCTAATAGCATTGCCCTCATCTCTAGAATGGTGATGTGCAAATTGGCCTCCAACTGGGACCATGTGCCTTGAACTGTTTTGCCCAGATAATGTCCCCCCCACACTATATGGGAAGCATCCATGGTCACTATAGCTTTGGGCAGGGGAAAGGTGAATGGTCAGCCCAAGAGGATTTGGTCAGACTGAAGCGACCATTGGAGGTCTTGTTTGCAATAGTTGGTGATCAAGACTAAGTAAGACATTGGTTGGCGAATCAGAGACCATTGTGTTGCTAGTAGCCACTGAAGTATTTGCATATAAAACCTCGCTAGAGCAACGAGAATGATCGAAGCTGCCAATGAATCTACGGTCTGAAGGATAAGTCTTGCTGGGACTCTGTTGATTTGGAGAATTTGTCTGACTAGGGCCTTCATACTTTGCAGTCTCTCTGGAGGAAGAGAAGCTATTTCGAAGACCGTGTTTAAACGAGCACCTATGAAATCCAATTGTTGAGCAGGTTGGATTTTTCAAAATTTATTGAAATGCCTAGAGATGTGAAACATTCATGGTACAATCTCTTGCCTGTTCTAAGCAATGCCTGGTGGTAGCGGTTAGGAGCCAGTCATCGAGGTACGGAAAGACAAAAACCTTGCTGTCTGAGATGAGCTTCAACCACTGCCATGCATTTGGTAAACACCCTGGGGGCTGTGGTAAATCCAAAGGGCAGCGCTCTGAATTGATAATGACTGGCTCCTAGCCAGTAGCGTAGAAACCTCCTGGAGCTTTTTTCCATTTTTATGTAGTAATAAGCATCCTTGAGGTCTCTAGAGCGCATCCAATTGCCTTTTTCCAAAAAGGGAAGTATGGCTTGTACAGAGACCATCCAGAATTTGGTTTGTTGAACCACCTTGCTGAATTGGCAGAGATCCAAAATGGGTCTCCAGTCCCCTGTTTTTTGGGCACTAAAAAGAATACTGAATAAACCCTGGATCCTGTTTGGTCTGGTGGGACTTTTTGGACGACTCTTTTTTCGAGCAGTTTTTGAATTTCTAAGACTGCTGACTCAGTTTGTTTGGGTGAAACATCTGGGAGTTTTTTTCTGGGCTTTGGAAGTTACAGATAGTGGAATCTGGTAGCCTCTGGATATTATTCCCTGCACTCATTTGTCTAAAGTTACTGACTGCCAGGCTGGTAGGTGCGGGGATAATAGTCCCCAAACTGCCTCGAGAGGAAGGCAACCAAGAATCCTTTCAGGGATGCTGACAGGAAGTGCCAGAAAAAGATTCTCTGGACCCTTGATTCTGCAGTCCATTTCTGCCCCTAGGGTGACATCTTCCATTGCTTCCCCCTCTGCCCCGGGGAAGTCCTTGCCTCGTGAGTCATGGAAAGGCCCCTTGGATTTTCTAAACCATAGTCTCCCACTCCTTTGGTTCCTTGAGTAAGGTCTCAGAGGGGTGGAGAAACTTATGCTTACTGCAGATAGAGTCTTACCATCTTGCTCACTTCTGGCTAGGGTATCTAACTTTTGGGCCAAAAAGGGTAGAACCGTCAAAATGAGCATTGACGAATGGCACTTTAAATGGCTCCGCAGAATCGCACAAGTGCATCCAGGAGAGCCTTCTAATGACTATACCTGAACCTGCTGCCCTGGTCGTCCCTTCAACTACATGTGCTATGAGCCTCATGGACGAGTTAGCAATAGACTCTAGGGTTGCTAGCAGAGAGGAAAAGTACAGTTGTGTACCTAGCATAAATGTAGATGTTCGAGCGTATTCACTGTTGCAGTCATTACAATTGGGTTATCCTGCTGGCAGGCTACCTTCAGTTGGCCCGAATTCCAAAGTCTAGGTCCGGCGTCGGTTGCCGTCACCTCTTCCCTGACGTCAGTGCGCCAGGGGTATAATAGATGCAGCCGATGCCATTTTCTTCAGTTTTTCTTGCCCCAGATGTCAGGTGCCCCTAAAAAGGTAGGCTAAATTATGTCAATAAGCATGCAGACAGAAAAAACAACTTTTCCTTCATCTACAAGCAAATACACCACATAGGTTGTATAGAATAGAGAAGTAGAGATAAGTCCCAGCAAAGAAAAAGGGGGGTGGTGGGAGGGTAACCTGGACTGCAACAGTGAATACACTAACATCTACATTTATGGTAGGTACACAACTGTACTATGTTCATCGTGTTTCACTGTTGCAGTCATTACAATTGGGTTGAATCCCAAAGCTAAGGTTGGGAGGCTGGCTAAATAGGATTAGGAGAGGCTATCAGGCCCTGAAGAACTGCAGTGCCAAAGCCTGCCCTGGATTTTGAGTAGAGAGGTAAGTGATGGTGCTTTGTAAATGTATGCACTGAACTCCAAGTTGCAGCCTCTAAGATGTCTTTGGTTGGTACTCCTCTGAGGAAGGCTGCTGAAGTGGCTACTGCTCTGGTTGAATGTGGCCTAATACCCTTAGGCACTAATTTGCCATGCTGAGAATAGCAGAAACGAATGCAGTGGCCTATCTACTTTGAAATAGTCTGTTTTGAGATCGGCTTTCCTTGTGATCCTGCAGCATATGCTACTAGAAGTTGTTCAGTCTTTCTGAAAGCTTTGGTTCTGTCCAAGTAGAAGCGCAGCTGTCTGTGAATGGCCAAAGAATGGAGAAGTCTCTCACCCTTATTCTGCGGGTTTGGGTAAAAGGTAGGCAAATTGTTTGGTTAAGGGCCACACTGGACACTACCTTAGGCATAAATGTAGGGTTTGTCCTCAGAGAAACCCTGTCATGATGGAAAATAATAAAAGGTTCCACAGCCATGAGTGCCTGTAACTCTGAGACTCGTCTAGTGGAGGTTATTGCTAGGAGCAGAGCTGTTTTCCAGGATAAGAATTTTATATTAGCTGCAGAGGCTTGCTCAAATGGAGGCAGTGTGAGTTTTTCCAAGACATAGTTGAGGTCCCATGCAGGTACTGGGGCTCTCCTTGGAGGTCTTATGTTTTTGGCTCCTCTGAGGTACTGCTTTAGCAATGGATGTGAAAAAATAGGTGGATTTGTATTGTAATGAGCTGAAATGGCAGAGGCATGAATTTTAATTGATGAAAAGGAAAGGCCTTTTTCCAGCATCTCAGTTATGTATTGCAAAATCTGAGGAATATTTGGAACAATCATGTCAATGCCTTGTGCCAGATTCCAGACACAAAATCTCTTCCATTTTTCTGCATAAGATTTTCTGGTGCTAGGCCTCCTGGCCTCCAAAATAACATCCATCACTGCTTTTGAGAGAGGTCCGTCTTGAATGGCTACAGTATCCACCATGCTGCCAGGTTTAAGGTCCTGAGTTGGCTGTGCAGTATCTGACTGTCTTGTTGGGTCAATAAGTGAGGAATTTGCGGTAATGCCCAAGCTGGACTTTGAGACAAGCTCTTTAGGATTGGGTACCAGTGCTGGCGTGGCCAGTCGCAATCAATATCATTTTTGGCTTTTCTAGTCTGACCTTGAGGAGTACACCTTGGGAAGGAGAGGCAGAGGAGGGAAGGCATATACTGTTAGGTTTTTCCAGTTGAAAGATAAAGCATCCACTTTCCATGCTTGCTTGTGATAAGTCCTTGTGCAGAACTTCTGTAGTTGGTAATTGTGAGGGGAGGCAAATAGGTCCATGTCCGGGCATCCCCAGTTCTTTATCATGCTGAATACTTGTGGATCCAATTTCCACTCGTGGAGATCCATTAGGTTTCTGCTTAGTTCGTCTGCCAGAGTATTTATCCTTCCTGGCAGGAATTGTGCTTGCAGATGTACTTGATAAGTCAATGCTGTGTCCCACAAGTTCATGGCTAGTCTGGAGAGGGGGTAGGAATTGTGCCCCCTCCTGCTTATGTACCACATGACTGTGGTATTGTCCGTCTTTATCAGTAGTTGTCCTGGATGAAGTAGATCCTTGAAGGCTGTCAGGGCATTCTATACAGCTAGCATCTCTTTTTGACGGATATGTAGATGCATTTGACTTGTGGACCATGTGCCCTGAATACATCTTCCTACCATTTGGGCCCGCCCTAGGCATAACCTGATGCATCTGTTGTCAATGTCTGCCTGGCTGTGGGTATGGTAAATGTCTGTCCCATGTTGAGGTGACAGGCTTTTGCCCACCATCGAAACTCCTGTTGCAGGCAAGGAATGAGGGTAATTATTGTTTCCAGGCTGTTGCAATGTTGAGACCAAACACTTTTTAGATACCATTGAAGTTTCCTCATATGCAGTCTTGCATATGGAATTAGTAGAATGCAGGATGCCATGAAGCTCAAAGCCTGCAGAATTTTTCTTGCAGATAACTGGGACTTTGTTGCCAACATTTTGAAATAAGTAGTCAGTTGTCTTTGTTTGTCTGGTGTGAGATAAGCCATCTGGGCAGTTGCATTTAAGCTTGCACCCAGGAATATTCTCTTGAGAGGGTACGAGTTTTGATTTCTTTTTGTTTACTGTGTAACCTAGACCTGTTAGTAACCTTTTTACAAACGCCAAATGCTGTAATAGAGTATCCTTGTTCTCTGCCTGAATAAGGCAGTCGTCCAGGTATGGATATATTTGTATTCCTCTTTGCCTGCAAAATGCAATCACTGGTGCTAGGCACTTTGTGAAGACCCTGGGTGCAGTAGATAAGCCAAAGGGCAGTGCAGAGAATTGGTAGTGCATCGAGCCAGCCATAAAATCTAAGGTATCTTCTGCATGATTGTCTGACTGGGACATGCAGGTATGCCTCTTTTAGGCGTAAAGTCACAAGCCAAGCCTTCTTGCCCAGCATGGGCAAAAGCTGCTGCAGAGTTAACATTTTGAATTTTGGAATATCCAGGAATGTGTTTAGGATAGACAGGTCCAGTATTGATCTCCAGGCTTTGTCCTTTCTGGGTACCAAGAATAGCCTTGAGTAAAATCCTATTCCTTGCTCTTCTGTGGTACTTGTTGAATGGCTTTCATTTCCATGAGGGATAAAACTTGTTTTTGTGCATCTGCCTATTGATTGCGTGGCAGGTTTGGCATACCGTGTGGCCTTGGCAGGGTGTGAAAGTGGAACCTGTAGCCTTGAGATATGATATTTAAGACCCATTTGTCCTGGGTGATCCTGTGCCAATTTTGTGAGAAAAGTGCTAGTTTCCCCCCCAAAGGAGCAGCCAGAAGATAAGTGCTTGGTGTTGGTAGGGGAAAGTCATTGAGACAGTTTCCTGTATGGCTGTGATTTTTCCTCTCCACTTTTGGAGGCAAGACCACCCCATTGCTTTGGCCTGTATGAGCCCTGGGGCTGTGATCTGCCTCTTTGTGGCCTGTCTGAAACTGGAAAGGACCAATTCTTCGTAGGCCAGTTCCTGCTAAATCGGGGAGGCTGTACCTGTAAGAAATCCTTCACCGTTTGCATAGCTTTAGCTTTGTCCTCCATTTTCTTCAACACTTCTGCTTTAACACCAAACAAGGTATCATGCTGCAATGGAGCATCTAATAGTTTTGCTTTAACATGATCAGGCAGGTTCTGTTCTTTTAACCAAGCATGCCTCCTAATGGCAGAACCTGTAACTGCGGCCCTGCAAGAGGCCTCTAGAGAATCAAAACCGCATTGCAAAGTATGCTTTCCCACTTGTTCAGCTGCATGTAATAAATCTTGCATTTCTTTGTTTTCTGTACATTCTGAATTTGCCAACATTTTCTGTTTAAGCAGTGACATAAGATATTGCTGATATTTAAGCATAAGAAATTGACAATTTAAAGCTCTTACAGCCAAGGTAGCAGAAGTATAAATCTTTTTTCCCCATCTGTCCAGGGTCCTTGAATCCCTAATCAGAGGGAATAGGGTTTTTTTTGCAGTGGAAGCTTTGACCCCCTTGGGACCCTGTGAAATAGTTTCTGGGTCAGCAGCAGGGTTTTTTTGTAAAGAAATTTATGAGAATCCGGAACCCTGTAGTATCTGTCTGGCTTTACAGGAGCTGGTGGTAGAGTGTCAGGAGATAGACCGGACTCTGTAAAAACATCATCTACAATGTCTAAAACAGGAGGAATAGCAAGGGGTCTGGTGCTGGGGTAATAAAAGGAAGTATCTGAGCCTTTTCTTGGATTCAGAGTAATCTTGGCTCTCCCAATGGAAATGCTCCCTCATAGTATGCAGGGTCTCCCCCAAAAGAATAATCCTCAGGAGGCGAGGCTGAAGGGAAGGATTCTTCAGCATCAGAATCCTCATAGGGAGGAAGGGAATATTCATGTTCAGAAGAGGAATCAGAGGAAATGGAAACCTGATCTGAAGATTCATATTCTATCTCTTGCCTAGGCCTCTGATCAGGAGGGGGATGGGAACCCCTGATCAAAGTAATTAGGTCTTCGGCCATTTTAAGCACCTGTTTTTTAGGCATGGAAGTCTATCCAGGAGAATGCTGTACTTGTTTCTTTGTCTTTAGAGCAGCTTTAGTCTTTGCCTTTGAAGCTGAGGTTGGCTTTACATACAACTGTGTAAGTCTGAAAACACCCTCAGAAGCCGATGCCTGCTCAGCGGCTCCGGACCCATCCGAGGGAGAGACATCAGTGGGTACAATACTTAGAGAATCTCGCAGCGTGCCGGACTCCACATGGGTCTTGGTAGGGGCCTGCGACTCGAATGTAGCAGATATCAGGGGCTGCGAAAGCACCTCACTGAGTACTGGCAAACAGGCAACTGGATTAGGAAAAGTTTAGTTGGTTTTGGACCTTGACAGTCTGTCTCTGTCCTTTTCTTTGTTTTTTTGTGTACTCCGGTAGTCGGATTGCTATCAGACATTTCAGGGTAGTTAAATCGGTTTCCAAAATATTTTGAGGCAAAATATACAGACGCTTAATTGTGCGATGGTTAAATCTAGCACAAAACCGATAGCCAGGCACGTTATCAGGGCCTAGGCAAGGAATACAGTATAAATGAAAATCTTTGAGGTATTTGCTTCCCACAAGTAATACAATTATTAACTTTTTCTGACATCGGTATGTAGCAAGAAAAAAAAGTTTCCCCAACGGGGTACTTAGCTTTAGTGAAGACTTTGGTTCTGAAATTCGAACTTGAAAATTTCAGGAGTCGGCCGACTGGCACTTGCGAACTGCTTCTGCTTCGGGCACCGCGCAGCAAGAAAGACTAAAGAAAATGGCGTCGGCTGCTTGTTTTATACCTCTGATGACCTGACGTCATGGAAGAGGAGACAGCAACTGACGCAGAACCCAAGACTTTGGAATTCAGGCTGACTGAGGGCAACCTGCCAGCAGATTACCCAAATGTAATGACTGCAACAGTGAAACACGAAGAACATCTAAAAGGGTACAATGCATCTCGGAACTGACCAGAAAGTCCCGACCCAGTTAGGTTACCGGTGCCGAAGGCTCAGAGACACTCAAGACGGTTGTCGGAACCAATTCAGTCGGAGCCAAAGTGTCACAATCAAAGGCTCCAAAGGCTCGTGCAGAATTGGAGGAGGAGGACAAGAGGGGGTCATAGGATGCACAGTTTCGACGCCAGATTGACTAAGAACTGAAGGTAATCCTCTCGCTACAAGTAGCTGATCCACTAACCTCAATGTCAGCTTCTGATGGACTCTTACTAGACCTCACCGATGCTGTGGAGGAATTTCTATATATGACTTCCACAAATGGAGTATCTCTGAAAGGGTTAACAGAAGGGGAATAAGAATCTTGGGAGGATAGGCAGTTGCAAAACCTTAGGTACTGGTTGACCAGTTGGTACCGATGTGCAGCTATTTGCTCCCAAGTCAATTTTGTTGGTGTAGGCAGTTCCTCTGGTGCTGATGAACACTTCGGTACAGAAGAAATTTTTGAATGTTTTTTGGTCGGTTCCAAAGCACTTGGAACCAACGAAGATATTTTCTTTGAACCATGGGAGGAAGAAGTTCCTGTGTCACTAGTTTTCGCCTTGGAACCAGAAATGGCCTCATGAAAAGGAGATTTCAAAAGCCCTTTTAGAATATTTATTTTACATTTGTTGACCGGGATAGTCCGACTGGATATATGTCCATTTTCAGCGGAGGCCCGGGGAGAAAAGCTCCAAGGTTGACAATGACAAACAAAGATGCTTTTAGAAAAAAAGCGCATACATTCATGAGCTGGGAGCCGACGGCTTCGATGGCTTGGAGGGTTTCCCTGGCTGAGTCTTAGCAGGTGACCCTTCAGGTTTTAGTAATCCTTTAAGGATTAACTTATTCCTACGCTCCTGCAGGACTCTTGGACTAAAGGCGTGACACACCGAACAAGAGTCCTGCAGGTGTAGGACGCCCAAGCAGTAGACACAAGAAGTGTGACCATCTGTCAGAGACATTTTCTGACAGCATGAGTCACACTTCTTGAATCCCGATACCTTAGTATCTTTCGACATCCTGTAAAAAGAAAAATCACAGGAAAAAAAGGCCAACAGTACGTAACAAGTATAAAGAACCGTAAACACAAAAAAAAAGTTACCACACCTTAACACACACTATAACTATAATATATATATATATATATATATATATATATATATATATATATATATATATATATATATATATATATATTCTATAAAAGGTAAATACTACAACTACTTCTACCTGAAAACACAAAAGGTATTTTACAGAACAAGGGTTAGCCTCTAACTAAAACGGCTACCTTGAAGAGAAAAAGAGGGGGGGGACTCTAACAGTAAAAATGAGTTTTCTAAGGGGATGGGATAGATCTAAAACTACACAGAGACAAAAAGTACTAAACTACTATAATAAGAACTAAACGCTAACTATTTATATGAAAATTTTTTATATAAAACCTATCAAAAGACAAAAATACGACCTGAGCCAGCAAAAGCAACCTCGTAGTAGAAGCGGCAAATGAGATCTGGGGATCTAGTGCCAGGCATTGTGGGATACGGGGAGGCCTCGAGCCAGTAAACAGCTCTCGAGCTTTAGAAGATGGCCGAGTCGGAGCAGAGGATCGGCTCCGAACCCAAACAGCAAGAATGAAGGCGAGATAGACAACTTAACATTGGTAGTTACAGAAGAGCATATTATACAGCAGATATATACATACAGTAGTTGCACTGCTTGCAAAGGGTACATTACATGACATATTCAGACTAGATCAGGTACAAATTCTGGCTAGGAATGTTTGTGTGTTGACAATCTGGCTAAAGCAGATAATTGAGGTTCATTTCCTGTTATAGGACCATTCTCACTATGATTGGGGAAAGGCTAGACCTATTTTGTATGAAACTAGTATGCTTAGGATGGGACTTGGAGTAGGGATGAAGAGAAAAAAAAACCTAGTTGGGTCTGGAGCATGGGCATAACCAGTGTTATCTGAGGTGTTTCTTTAGTTTGTTTTTGAATATGGCTAATGATGGTTGTGATGTCAGGTCTGTTGATAGACAGTTCCATGTTTTACCAACAGAGTTGGCAAATAGTGAGTCACCAGCAGAGTGGTTCGCTTTAACCGTTTGAACCAGTAATATGGAGGAGGATCGGAGTGGGCGATTGTTGTTGTAGGGGGTGATTATGCTTTTTAATGCTGGTTTTTTTCTGGGCAGTTAAGGGCTTTACGTGTTACTATGAGTTGATTGAACTGTAGTAAGTTGGGAAGTTCCATCCATCCTAAGAGGTTTAGATTGATGCAGTGGTGGGTCCGATATGGAGTGCCGGCAGCAACTCTGGTTATAGCAGGTTGTTAGCTTATTCAGATCAGATTTGTTCCAGGTTGGAGAAGAGAGGCGAGGCATAGAGAAGGGTAGATAGGGATCTGGCAATAGCAGCTCTGGCTTGTGGAGTAAGGAAAGATTTGATCCTATATATTGACCAGAGTTTTTTATTGACTGTTTTTTATGGATTGATTTATGTGTTTGTCAAACCTGAGGTTGTTGTCTACTATAATGCCTAATAGTTTGTTTTGGGCGTCTGGGAAGATGATTGTGCCATTGCTTGCTATTATGTTCAATGGTGTTGTTGGGGACCTACTTGTGGGGGAGAATATAAGCAGTTTGGTTTTGTTGGGGTTTAGATTAGGCGTTGGTTTGAGAACCAGTTTTCAACTGTGTTGAAGGTGTTCTGGGTTAAGGTAAGTCTGTTAGCAGGTGAGGTTGTGGAGCAAATTAGAGTAGAGTCATCTGCATATTGTATGCAGATGGCCTCTGGGATGGCTGAATGGAGATCATTGGTAAAGAGAGAGAAAAAAAAGAGGTCCTAATATGGAGCCCTGGGGGATGCCTAGTGTGATGGGGAAGCTGGATGATAATTTGGTTTGCCAAAGCACTGCCTGCTGCCTACCATTTAGATAGGATTCAAACCACTGGAGTGCCTGACTGTTTAAAGCAAATGACTAAGGTTCTCATAAGTATTTTATGGTCTACCATGTCATAGGCTTTGGATAGATCGAGAAATAGTGCTGAGGATAGTTTATTGTTGTTCCAGTTATGGTTTATGACGTTTGAGAATGACAGGAGGGCTGAGGTGGTACTATAATTTGGCCTGAATCCATGTTGCATACTGGACAGAAGTTTGTTTTGGGTGAGATATTGCATAAGTTGCATGTGCATGCATTTCTTCATGACATACATAAGTTTGTTCTTTCTCTGTCAATGTACGGGAGGAGAATCCATGACAAATCGTGCAATTTTCTTCCAGATGACTTGCTGAGACAAACACAAAGTGTGCCCGTCTGAATTGGGCATTTTACCCTCACATTTTCTACACCTCTTGAATCCAGAGGTGCCCCTTGAAAGTTTTGAGGGAGATTCTTTCTGATGCACTTTTTGGTCAGCCATTATTGGCGATGAGATAAGGAAGACAGAAGGAAAGAAAAAAGGGGAAAATAATACCAACTATGGTATTAAGAAATACCTCAAAGGTATAAAAAGTAAGGAGCACTTAACTATGGTAAGGGACAGATTACCAACAGTAACAGTTAAACAAAATTAGGAGGAGGACGGAGGAGCGGGTAGAAGTACTAATAAAAAATAGAAAAGGTAGAGAGTTTAGGTAGAAAATTGAAAAGACTTGCAATTTAACTGCCAAAGCTTGAGAGATGGAAGGAACACGTCTGGTCTGGGAAGCGACAAACGAGATCTGAGGTGATCTCTGTGAGGAGCATTATGGGTAGAGTCTGACTCGAGAGTTTGGAGAGCACGAGCTGAAGATACTGCCGACCCGGTTCTGAGGGTTTGGAATCAAACCTGCTGTCAAGAATTACGTGAAGATTAACATCAGATCGGCTTTATTTTTCTACTAATATATAATTGCAATTGTTCAGGCTTTATTTTTCTATTAATATATAATTGGAATTGTTCAGTCCTGATATCCATATTACAGTATGTGACGACTGATTATGGACAGTAAATGACTACTGTGTATAATGAAAAGAATTATGCTAACTGTGCTTTACTAACTGAAAAGCAAGGACCTTTGAGGCATTTGGGGAAACCAGTGCAACCATGTTTGACTCGCTGCCTGTTATTCAGAAGGGTGGCACAGATGACATCTGGTTGAATCAGGGGCATGACAATGACCAGTAATTGATGTAAAACACAAAGTTTGAGTGAATAAGCAGGGGTTTGAGCAGACTCAGGAAACAAAGTACTGTGAAATGGGTAAAACGGTTGTGTTAATGGCAGTTTACTGACTGGAAGAGAATGATGTGGGTGGTATACAGAATTACACAACATTAAAGAAAGCTACTAGATTATTTTAACATATGGACAAGGTGATATTTTTGCAGTGGGTGACCTCTATTTTAAAGTCTGCACCACTCTACACCATACACAATGTCTGAGTGCATGAGAAATTATGGTGTGACTGAAGGAGATGTGGCATAATAATTAAAGTTATCCCCTTAGGGTTCAGCTGTAAACAGGTAAATAAATAACAGACTGGATTGCTGGTTTACATGACATAATACTGGATAAAGGAGGAAACTAGGTGGAAAAAAAATCATATTTTAAGGGAAGTTGGGTAGAATTTTAGCACAACACTGTAGTATGCAACAATGCTTATATGCTGAAGTGTTGTGGGGAGAATCAGCAGAAAGCACCACAATTTAAGGGACACAGAACAGCAATAACGAAAAGGAGATTAGACAAATTATGAAATGATATAAAATGGCATGTAACAGCATATAAAGATAATTATAGATTTTCCAACTGATGTAGTAGTAAAGGGATTTGATCAGTTAAATGATACTGTTTATACAATTTCTCTCCATAATAAATACAATCAGTCAGTAGGAGTATTGCATAATTAAACTACTGCAATGAAAGCATAGCACCACAAGAATAAGATGAATTTTGTTAATGTCAAGGTGACTGGAAATGTATGTAATGTAAATGGAGAAATAGAAATACTATAACATAAATCTTTTATACAATCATTTAATAACAGGAAAATGAATTGTTTAAAAAAACTTCTGATTTGAGCAAATCGGGCTTCCTAAACAAAGAGTAGAAGGAAATCAACTTTGGGAGGAGACAACCAAATAGAAAGTCAAGAATACAGCACGAGTGTGACACAGAAATCAATTTTAACCAGGAAAATGAAGCTAAATAACCAGGAAAGGATGCTTTTTTGTCCTTTTAATTTTCCTCACTACTGAAGCAGTAGAAAGACATATTATAGGGATAATGGGTAAATGGTGAGTGGGAAGAAACAGGTAAACTAAGTTGTTGGTGGATGACTACTGTAAGTAATGAGTTTCCCTGCAGGTGATCAGCAAAAGTTATTCAATTCCTAAAGGTACAAAATGTAGTCAAAAATCTGAAGTTTTAAGGCACAGTGGGAGTCACCGAGATCACTATAGGCTTAAAATGGGAGTTTCTCATTTCTTCACTGTTATGAGACAATAAAATTACTGTATACAAAAGTTCAGGTTATGTGTGCGAGAGGGTACACATACCAAATGTAGGTATGGGGGCACTATGGGGCTACAGGAAAAATATGCACCTGAACAACTATTAGGCAATATTTTTACAAAAAAACTTGCAATAACCATTTTTAGGGGGAAAGTATTTTATTGAGTTTAACTTACTAAAGGCATTATTTGGTAGTAAAGCAAGGTGAAAGTTCCATGAACTGTAATCAGTGGTGGTGCTCTATGGGTAAAGGGGAATTAAGAAGATGGAATCCTCCTAATGACTGGGGGATGGGAACATACAGATCCCTAAGAATAGAGAGAAAGCAAAGTAACTGGGCATCTGGTTGTATCATTCTATCACAAAAAGATAGGACACGTAAAGAAAAGGCTTGGGTTGGCCAAGGGACAGCTAGATAAATGGTGGGGTAAAGGTGGGCACTCGATAAGAAAGAAGAGAGGTCATCTGCACAATGTTTCTAGCCTCTGGTTCTAAACGACATTAAGCATTTACAATTACTCATCAAAAAGGCAGAGATAGGTAAAAATAAAAGATATGTACTGGTAATTTGTGTGGAGGGGTGCTAGACGGAATAAGGTGAGGAGAAAAACAGCAGGAAGGGACATTTCAGAGTTTCAGAGACACAATGTTGTATTAAGTTTAGGCAGACAGAACCAAGGGTAGAAAAAAAAAGACTGGATGGTGTGGAGGCATAGTCAGCGGCAGGAATTAAGACTAAAGGGGAACACAGAAAAGGTGAGTAATCAGTGGGCAGCTAAAATAAGGAAAATGGTTAATCATTAACTATTAGAATAAACTATCATCCATAGCAGTACAATGCACGCACAAAAATTTGCAGTACCTATAAAGTGTTTTAAACAGCTCAACTGCAAACTGTTGAGCTGATTACTGAAATATTAAAACTGGTCTGACCAACACAAAACACAAGCTTATTCAGTGTTATAATTGAATCTTCTTGCACAGATATCCTAGCAAACACAGTAAAAGATGACTAGACTGACATTTAGGCCATTTAAAAAAAAATTACCTTCTTCTTCTGAAAGAGACTGTGCCATGCACTTCCTGCTGTCATCATCTCCATCCATACTTTCTGAAGAATTTTCACAAGCTTCTGACATTTCTAAGGAACTCTCACTGGATGAAGGTTTCAGTGTTGTTGTTTCATCCTCTTCTGAGCCACCACCTCTGTCAAATTTTAATCTTTTCACCTCATGACCTTCTGATTCCACAATATCATCTTCAGAATGTTTATTTTTCATGTTGGTGCTTTGAGTACTTTCTGCTTCTGATACAGGTGACTCGCTATAACGGAAATAATTAAAACAAATAAACCTTTAATAGAAACACTGTTGTAATTCTGAAGTTCTATAATAAACGGGACAAAAGCGCTAAATTTATTCTGGCTCCAGTGTGTGTTTTGTTTTTAAGTGGCATCTTATTTTTCTGAGTTTTACATCCAAGTCTTAAAGAAATGTCTTCAACTCTATCTCAGCAACTGTGCAGACTTCAGGAGAACAGCAACTGTGTTATGTAGACTGCGTTAAACAAGCAATAATGGCCAACAGGGTGTGCACTACTGTGTAAATAACATACGTCCAAAGACGTTATGAGGCTTGACACCACAAGGAGAACCTCTACAGACCTGGAAGGGTATTATTTACACAGTAAGACACACCCTGGAGGACATTACTGCATTTAGAGAATGGTTTGTCTGAAAAACTGCATTTTACTTTTTTTTTTTTTTTTTTTTGTATATTTTGAATTTAAAATAATTCCTTCACCTAATGTTTCAAACTTGCTGTTGGTGAAAGTATTTTACATCCAAAATACATTTTCAGAAATGTCCAGATATTTACCTTTCTTGGTCCCCTACTCAATTTGTGGGTTGCTGCTAATCATTGAGGAATGAAGTCAATAATGACATATATTTGAGTTTCAGACATTCCTTCAGAAAATGTCCTTTACCTGCACATTAATACCCTGCCGGAGGATGCCACTTTGACTTGGATAACGGATGAAGTACAGGTTGTCCATTCTGTAAGACTAATGAATGTTTAAACACAGTAAAACATGATGAGAGGTAAACAGTGGGACTGGTCCAGAAACTGCCACTACATATTAAACAAACCAACTCCTTTGTTACTCTTGCAAAAAAAAGTCATACATACTACAATTATCCCTGCCCACCACTTTAAATTTCTTAATAAACATACTGCACAAAGAAAGAAAAGTTGTGTAAAATCTTACCATAAACAGAGATGTCCTTCTCTTCCATGTTACAGTATTCATCACATATGGGTCTAACGTCCAGCCAGTATATAAAAGTTTTCAGTCATAGTATGGTGCGTGGGACGTCCGACGTGGCTAGCACAACGTGGGCCATAAAAGTCACATCTGCACACACCAGCCCTCAAAACTGTAAGCCACAGTCAGAACCAGTCCTAGTAAGGGAAATGCCAGCCCTGTGCCATCCAGAAGGGGAAATGCTGCATAATAAGAGGTAGGTGGGTGGAAAGGAATACTGCAACATGGAAGAGAAGGACATTGATGGTTGTGGTAAGATTTTACACTTTTCCAGGTCCATCTATTCTCATGTTGCAGTATTCATCACACGAGTGAGTGCCAAAGTTCACTGTGAGGGAGTGGGTGGAGGTCTTGAGGCGGTCTCCAGGAATCCATTAAGGATAGCCCTGGCAAAGCCCACTCTGGAAATATGGTCGAACGTGTAGTGTTTGGTGAAGGTGTGCAATCATGACCAAGTGCTTCAAGGATACTAGAGGGGTCCAAACCTCAAGAAGGCTCCAAAGGAGGCCATAGCCCTGGTGGAGTGTCCTTTAATAGTACCCTGAAGGGATTTCCCGTGGCAGTGGTAGCAGGTGATAGCCTTGGAAATCCAGAATGAACTGGTTTGTTTGGCAACTGCCTTCCCTAGGGCCCTGGGATGGAAGGAGACACAGCTGGTCAGCCTGTCTGATGGATTTGGTTTTATGGAGGTACAAATCTGAGTTGTCTGTGCACATCCAGGGAATGGAGTACTCTCACTGTCCCCCTGTGGGTTAGGGAAGAAGGTAGGAAGGTGGATGGCTTGATTTAAGGAAACATCATTGACCACCTTAGGCATGAAAGGAGGGTTGGTCCTAAGAGTAACCCTGTCAGTGTGGAATACCAGCAAGGGAGGAATAGCCATGAGGGCTTGAAGCTCTGAGACTCTTCTGACTGACGTCAAAGCCACGAGTAAGATAGTTTTTCATGTGCAGTGTTTTAAGGAAGTTTTGTCCGCTGGCTCCAAAGGTGCCAGCTTAAGCTTTTCCAAAACACAGTTGAGGTCCCATGGGGGCAGGGATGGCTTGCTGGGGAGGTCTCAGGTGAAGAACCCCTTTAAGGAATAACTTAGCTGGCAGTCTGGACACCAGGGGGGATCCAGAGGCAGGCAGGCATGCTGAAATGGCAGACAAGTGGGCTTCAATGGAAGAATAGGCCAATCCTGTCTGCAGAAGTTCACAGGTAAGATAGAACTAGAGAGTTCTCACTGGCAAGTGGGTCCAACTGTCTTTTGAGAGACCATATAGAAAATCTCTTCAATGTAGAAAGGTAAGATTTTCTCGTACTTTGTTTCCTGGCCTCCTGCAGGACAGTGAGCACGTCCTCATTGTAAAGGTGTCTGAAGGGGATCAGAATCCTATCAGCCACGGGGTGAGGTGCAGTGACTGCCACTGTGGTTGGATTTGGGATTCCTTGTGCTGTGTGAGGAGGTCCACTCTGAGGGGTAATTTGCAGTGATTGCCCCTGAATAGTTGTAGTATTAGGGGGAATCAGTACAGTCTTGGTCAATAGGGAGTAACCAACAAGATTTTAAGACTGTCCTGTTGAATCTTCAGCAAGACCTTCTGCACAAGAGGGAAGGGGGAATGCACATAGAAACTTTCCCTTCCAAGAGATTGGGAAGGCATCTATTGCCACTGCCTGAGGGTGTGGGAGTCTGGTGCAGCTGCAAGGAAGTTGCCTGTTGATGGAGGAGGCAAACAGGTCTATTTGGGGTGTACTCCAACAGTGAACCAGGTCCAAGAAAACATCTCTGTGCAGCATCCATTCATGGTTGTTTGTGATAGATCTGCTGAGGGAGTCTGCCTGGGAATTCTGTAGAGAAGGAATGTAGACAGCTTGCAGGTGGAACTCACTGGGAGGCAGCTAGTTCCTACACTTGGAGAGCTAATCTGCAAAGAAGGTAAGATTTGGTCCCCCCCCCATTTGTTGAGATACCACAGCACTGTGGTATTGTCTGTAAAGATCTTTAGAGGTCCCTGACACAGGTAGGTTTGGAAGGCCCGAAGGGCCACGAGAATTGCCCTCATTTCCCTGACATTAATGTGTTCTTTTTTGTGTGGCTCTAGCCACAGTCCCTGCACTTTCAGATGGCCCAGAGTTGCTCCCCAGTCCAAGTCTGAAGCATGTGTGCATAATCTGGGTTGAAGTGGTTGGAGGGGAAGATCTGGGTTGAAGTGGTTGGAGGGGAAGATCTGGGTTGAAGTGGTTGGAGGGGAAGACCTGGGTTGAGGTTCACTTGCTTCAAAACACCAATGGGTTTCTAGTTTGAGGCAGGGTAGGAGGGGAATCCTACACTGCAAGGGGTGTGAGTGCTGGGTCCAGACTGACCTTGGGTACCATTGCAACTTTCTCATATGGAGTCTTGCTAATGGTAACATGGGGATAGTGGCTGTCATGTAGCCCAGGAGCCTGAGGTACTGCCTTGCTGTCATTTCTGTTGCCTGAAGGACCAGAAGTAGGTGTTCTGTCAAACTTTCCACCTTGTCAGTGCGAATCCTGCAGCCCAGGAAAACAATGTCTTGAGTGTTTCAGTTGGGATTTTGGGACGTTGGTCTGAAAACCCAGGGACCATAGGAGGGAAGTGGCAAGAAGAATGTGTCGCTGGAAGGTCTTTCCAGTCTGCCTGTATGAGCAGGTCGTCCAGATAGGGAAATATCTGGATTCCTTTTGTTGTGCAAAAGGCAATAACTGGAGGCAGACATTTGGTGAATACCCTGGATGAAGTGAAGAGCCCAAAGGGAAAGGCAGAGAACTGAAAGTGAGAAGGGCCCACGGAAAACCTCAGGTATTTTCTGAAGCTGGGCTTGACAGGGATGTGAAGATGGATATCCTTACTATCTAAGGTGCCCATGAATCCCTGGGGAAGCAGAAGTGGGAAAAGAGTTGGCAATGTCAACAACCTAAAGATAGGAACATGAAGGAAGAGACTGATTGAGAGATCCAGGATTGGTCTCCAGGGACTGTCTTTTCTTGGAACTAAGACAATCCTGGAGTAGAAACCTCACACTTTTGCAGCCAGTGGCACTGCTTCGATGGTGCCTTGGTCCAGCAAGGTTTGTAGTACTGGCTGCAATAAGTGTAGCTGTTGTTTTGGGGGTTGTGGCATACCCTTGTGCTTTGGGGGCATAAGCCAGGTCATAAAATAACCATCTTGAATGATTGAAAGGACCAATTTGTCTGTTGTAATGGTAGTCCACTAAGGAAGACAGTGAAGGAGATGTAGTGACAGGGAGAAAGGGAGGGGACTGAGGTTTCAGAGATGGCAGGTAGTCAAATACTACCTGCCCGTCCTGAAAGGGTGGCCTCTGACTAGAAGGGGGGAAGCTCTAGCAGGTTGGGGTTGCTTCCTGGAAGTCCTTCTAGACCTAGGAGCAGCAACAGGGTGAGAATGTTTTCTAATAAAAGTACAGTTGTGTACACTTACCATAAATGAAGATGTTAGAGTGTATTCACTGTTGCAGTCATTACATTTGGTTAATCTGCTAGCAGCTTGCCCTCAGTCGGCCTGAATTCCAAAGTCTTGGGTCCTGCGTCAGTTGCTGTCTCCTCTTCCATGATGTCAGGTCGTCAGGGGTATAAAACAAGCAGCCAACGCCATTTTTTTTAGTTTTTCTTGCCCCAGATGTCAGGTGCCCCCAAAAAGGTAGCAAAAATATATATATACATGCATCAATATAAACTTTACCTTCATCTACAAGCAAATACACCACATAGGTTGCAGAAGATAATGAAGGAAAGATAAACTCCAGAATGAAAGGGGGATGGCGGGCAGGTAACCTGGACTGCAACAGTGAATACACTCAAACATCTACATTTACAGCAAGTGTACACAACTGTACTATGTTCTTCATGTTTCACTGTTGCAGTCATTACATTTGGGTAGAATCCCAAAGCTATGGTTGAGAGGTTGGAGCTAAACTGCATTAGGGGCGGCTATAAGGCCCTGCAGAACTGCAGTGGCAAAGCCTGCCCTGGACTTAAGAGTAGAGAGACAAATGTTAATGCTTTGTAAAGGTGTGAACAGAACTCCAAGTAGCAGCCTTTAGAATGTCTTTAGTTGGTACTCCTCTGAGAAAGGCTGCTGAAGTAGCTGCAGCTCTGGTGGAATGAGACCTAATGCTCTTGGGCACAGGTTTGCCATGGTGTTAAGTAGCAGAAACGAATGCAGTGGCTTATCCACTTTGAAATAGTCTGCTTTGAAATAGCCTTTCCTTCTGATCCTGCAGCATATGTCACTAGTAATTGCTCAGTTTTTCTTAGAGCTTTAGTCCTGCTCAAGTAGGATCTTAGCTGTCTGTGTACGTCCAAGGAATGCAGAATTCTCTCCCCCTTGTTATGCGGATTTGGACAAAAGGTTGGCAGATGAATAGTTTGGTTGAGTGTCACACTGGAAACCACCTTAGGCATAAATGTTGGATTTGTCTTCAGTGACACCCTGGTCTGGGTAAAATATGATAAGGCTCCACAGCCATGAGGGCCTGTAGCTCTGAGACTCTTCTTGCTGAAGTAATTGCTAGCAGCAGAGTTGTTTTCCATGATAAGAATTTTATATCAGCAGTAGCAGCTGGTTCAAATGGAGGCAGGGTGAGCTTTTCCAACACATAATTGAGGTCCCATGCAGGTATTGGTGCTCTTCTAGGAGGCCTTAATTTTTTGGCTCCTCTAAGATACTGATTTAGTAAAGGATGAGAAAAGATTGGTGGATCTGTACTGTAATGAGCCAAAATGGCAGAGGCATGGATTTTAATGGATGAGAAACCGAGGCCTTTGTCAAGCATCTCAGTCAAGTATTGTAATATCTGAGGAATATTTGGTTCTGCTGCATCAGTTCCTTGTGCTTGATTCCAAGCACAGAATCTCTTCCATTTATCAGCATGAGATTTTCTAGTACTAGGCCTTCTGGCTTCCAAAATGACATCCATCACAGCTTTACTGAGAGGAGTTGTTTGTATAACTACATGATCAGCAATGCTGCCAGGTTCAGTGTCTGGAGCTGATTGTGCAGGATCTGATTGTTTTGTTGGGACAGTAGTTGAGGGCTTTGAGGTAAGGTCCAAGCTGGGTATTGAGACAAGTTCTTTAGGATTGGGTACCAGTACTGGCGGGGCCAGTCCGGGGCAATTAGCATCATCTTTGGTTTCTCCTGTCTAACTTTTAGGAGGACCTTGGGAAGAAGCGGCAGTTGTGGAAAGGCGTAAACTGATAGATTTTTCCAACTGAAGGATAGGGTGTCCACTTTCCATGCTTGTCTGTGATAAAGTCCTTGTGCAGAATCTTTTCAATTGATAATTTTGAGGGGAGGCAAATAGATCCATGTCTGGGCTCACCCATTTCTTTGTTATGCTGAAGACTAGTGGATCTAGTTTCCACTCGTGAGGGTCCATAAGGTTTCTGCTTAAATAGTCTGCCAGAGTATTCTGCTTTCCTGGCAGGAATTGAGCTTGAAGATGTAAGTCAAAGCTGTGCCCCACAGTGCCATGGCTAATCTGCAAAGGGGGTATGAGTGCGTGCCCCCTGCTTGTTTATATACCACATGACCGTGGTGTTGTCAGTCTTTATCAGTAGTTGTCCTGGATGAAGTAAGTCCTTGAAGGGTGTCAGGGCATTTGAACAGCTAGCATCTCTTTCTGGTTGATATGTAGATGCATTTGTTTTGGGGGTCCATATGCCCTGAATGCATCTTCCCACCATGTGGGCCCCCCAGGCATAATATGATGCGTCTGTTAAGGTTTGGCTGGCAGGTGGTAGAGTGAAGGCCCGTCCTATGTTTTGGTGACATGCCTTTGCCCACCATAGAAACTCCTGTTGTAGGCAGGGAATGAGAGGAATCATTGTTTCCAGACTGTGACAATGTTGACTCCATAAACTTTTTGGGTACCATTGAAGTTTCCTCATATGCAGTCTTGCATATGGAATCAGTAGGATGCAGGATGCCATGAAGCCCAAAGCCTGCAGAATTTGTCTTGCAGATAACTGGGTTATTGTTGCCAGTCTGAAGTAAGTAGTCAGTTGCCTTTGCTTGTCTGGCATGAGGTAAGCCATCTAGGCAGTTGTATTCAAGCTTGCACCTAGGAATGTTGTCTTTTGAGAGGGTACCAGCTGTGATTTCTTTTCGTTTGTGTATCCTAGGCATGTTAGAAGCCTTTTCACAAACGCCAGGTGTTGAAGAAAAATGTCCTTGTTCTTTGCTTTAATGAGACAGTCGTCCAAGTAAGGATATACTTGAATACTACTTTGTCTGCAAAATGCAATTATGGGTGCCAGGCACTTTGTAAAGACCCTGGGCGCAGTAGATAAGCCAAAGGGCAGTGCAGAGAATTGTTAATGCATTACGTCAGCCTTGAATCTGAGGTATCTTCTGCATGAATGCCTTATTGGGACATGGAGGTATGCCTCTTTTAGGTCTAATGTCACTAGCCAACCATTCTTGCCCAGCATGGGCAGAAGCTGCTGCAAAGTCAGCATTTTGAATTTTGGAATGTCCAGGTATGTGTTCAAAATCGATAAATCCAGTATTGGCCACTAGGCCTTGTCCTTTCTGGGTATCAAGAACAGTCTTGAGTAAAAACCTTGTCCTTTTTCCTGTTCTGGTACTGGCTGAATGGCCCCCATATCCATGAGGGATGTAACCTGTTTCTGTGCCTCTGCCCATTGATTTTTGGCGGATCTGGCCAACCATTTGCCATTGGCAGAGTATGGAAATGGAATCTGTGTCCCTGTGATACTATGTTTAGCACCCACTTGTCCTGGGTTATTAACTGCCAATTCTGAGCAAAAAGTGCTAATTTTCCCCCTAAGGGTGCTGCCAAAAGATAAGTGCTTGGTGAAGGCAGAGGGAAGTCATTTGGACTGTTTCCTGTAGGTTTGCATTTCATCTCCTCCAGATTTGGAGGTAGAACTGCCCCATTGCTTTGACCTGCATGAATCTTGTGCCTGGTATCTGGAACCCTTAGGGCATCTGGATTTGCCCCTTTGAGCTCTGTCTGACACAGGAAAGGACCAATTTTTTGTAGGCCAGTGTCTACTGAATCTTGGTGGCTGCACTTGTAAGAAGTATTTTACAGTTGCATAGACTTAGCTTTGTCTTCCATTTTCTTTAAAACCTCTTCTGCCTTAATACCAGAGTATCATGCTGTTAAAGGTGCATCTAGTAATTTAGCTTTAACATGATCAGGCACATTTTGTTCCTTTAGCCAGGCATGCCTCCTAATCACAGATCCAGTAACTGCGGCCCTGCAGGAGGCCTCTAAAGAATCAAAACCACATTGCAAAGTATGCTTTCCAACCTGTTCAGCTGCATGCAATAATTCCTGCAATTCTTTACTTTCTGCACATTCAGAAATCATCAGTTTCTGTTTCAGCAATCCCATAATATGTTGATACTTGAGCATATGAAACTGGCAGTTTAAGGCCCTAATTATTAAGGTTGCAGATGTATAAACCTTTTTTCCCCATCTATCCAGTGCTCTGGAATCTCTGTCAGAGGGGGTAGGATTTTTTGCTGTTGAGGCCTTAACTCCCTTTGGACCCTGTGAAACAATTTCAGGATCAGCAGCAGGGTTTCTACATAAAACTTTGTGAGAGTCAGGAACCCTGTAATATCCGTCAGGCTTGCTGGGAGCCGTTGGTAAGGAGTCAGGGGTCAAGCTCGACTCCGAAAACACATCATCCACAATGTCTAAAACAGGGGGTATGGCTAAAGGCCTGTGCTGAGGGAGAAGGAAATCCCTGAGCCTCTTTTTTGATTCTGAGAAATCTTGACTCTCCCAGTGAAAATGCTCCCTCAAAGTATACAAGGTTTCTCCACATGAATAATCCTTTGGAGGTGATGCAGATGGTATAGACTCCTCTGCATCAGAATCCTCAAAGGGGGGAATAGATAATTCCTGATCAGAAGAAATAGAAACCTGATCTGAAGATTCATAATCAGCGTCTTGCCTAGGCCTCTTATCTGAAGGGGGATGGGAACCTCTGATCAAGGTAATAAGGTCTTCACCCATTTTGATCATCTGATCTGAAGTAGTTAACTTAATTTGTGCAGCAACCTATGGGAATCGGATCCGAGCCGGCAGTTTTCAACAGCCTAGATCCAAGCTCCAAGCTCCTCCCCTACCCATAATCCCCTGCCAACCCTGACTGACCTCAGATCTAGTTTGCCGCGGTTTAACCAACAGCAGCTCGATCTTGAGTTCCAGGCGTTGAGATTTTTTGTGAGAAAAATTTAACTTAATTTAACTTTCTTTCTCTTTTCTAACCTACTTGGTTGCGAGTGCTTTCAGGTCCCTTTTTGACTAAAATCCTCCCTAGCTTAACTTTATATTTTTTGTAATTAACCTCCCCCTTCCCTTGTGGTTCCGTTAGGGTTGTGTGTGCGTGTTTGGGGCCTAACGTGTGTGGTTGTCCTTCTTTAATTAAAATGTCTGAGGCCCCAAAGCCTATTTTTTCTAAGTGCACCGAGTGTGGCCATAAGCTGTCCCCGGCGGATGGCCACACACGGTGCATGCTGTGCCTTGGGGTTGAGCACCTCTCTTCTGGTTGTTCCATTTGTGCGGCGTTCAACCCCAGGGCACTTAAGGACCGGAGGTCTAAGCTGATTCTGGCGGGTCTTCTGCCCCCGGATTCGGCTTCTACCTCCGGTCCTTCTGTGGCTCCCGCTGCGGCGGCTGACACTCCTGCTTCCCTCCCCCCGGCCGGGACTCAACCTCCCGCCTTAGGCCCGGAGGAGAGGGAGGCTAGGAAAGAGAAAAGGAGGGAGAAACACCACAAGCGGCGGGCCGAGGCCTCCGCTTCGGCCCCCCGGCTAAGCGGTCTTTTCCCTCCAGGACTTCTGGGTCTCCTTCTCGGATCCGGTCTCCTTGCTTTTCACCGGGTCCTGAGGAGGAGGAGACCCGATCTCCCTCGAGGTCATCGAGGCGGCACTCCCGTCCCGCCTCAGTGGCCTCATCGAGATCGACCCGAAGCCTCACGGATGCAGATTTGGACCGGATGATGAGAAGATTCCTCCAGGCCCAACTGCAGATGGGAGTGCTCCTGCCTCCCCCCCTCCGGGGGGGGGAGCTCGACCCCTTTCTTTGCCCCGATAGCACCTTCTCTATCCCGCTTCCCGGGCTCGGAGTCTTCGGAGCCGGGGGTGTGTCGGCGCCGATTGTCTCGGGTACTTCGGCGCCGACACTTCCCTCTGTTGGGTCCATTTTTGTCGGATCCGAGCTCTCGGAGCCGAGGGCTGAGCTTCGGATCAGGGGGTTATCAGTATGCCTTCGGCTCCATCCAGGTCGAAGCATGCTGATCCCTTGGATCCGATCGCTTCGGCACCGACCCCGATCCGTCCGTCGGATCCGAGTGAGGGTCTGCTTTCGGATCCCAGAGAGAGCAGCTCTCCCTCAGCGTTCGACGTGGTGGAGAGGGCTCTGTCGAGAGATTCCAGGCCCCCGGCCCTTGCCACGGCTCCACCCTGCACTCCTCTGTTGGGCCAGACTTCCATCACCCGGCCCCAGAGACAGCCTGCTTGGATGTCCCAGGTCGTTCCTTTGGAACAAGACGTTGCTGGTGAGACCTTCTCGGACACCCCCCCCCCCCCCGAGGAGGTTCCTCACAAGCGAAAGTGAAAAAGGAGGCACCTGGACTCCCCCGAGTCCTTGACTGAGGACACTGATTTGGAGGAAGGGGAAGGCTCCCCAAGATCACCCCCCGAAGATGTCAATTTTGGTGACATCATGGAGATGCTCAGTATAAGGGGGGGGGGTGGTCTGCCCCAAAGCCTACCTCGGACGAATCCATGTTCCTGGAGGCGTTTGAAGCAGGCCTGTCTACCTCTTGGGTGTCCCCTCCGGCCGACCCCCTGGTAGATTTGATTACTACCAGGGCATGGAAGGAGCCGGACACTGTGGAGCCAGTCCCCAAGCGCCCGGATAAAATTCTTAGCCCCCCCCTCCAAGTCCCATTGCAGTAAGGGTCCCCCTGTAGATGCCATGTTGGTGGCAGTGGCCACCAAGAGGGAACTAGCTCAGGAGAGTCCCTCGGTCCACCCCCCGAGCAAGGAGTCTTGGTCGATGGACCATTTAGGGAAGTGGGTTTTTAGTTCGGCTACCTTCTCTGTGAGGTCGCTGAACTACATGGCACATGTTCTTCGACTGCAGCGGGACCTTATCAAAGAGTACGCTGTGTCGCGTCCCCCCCCCCCCGAGTCCATGTCGTCGGACAAACAGTTGCACTCCACCCGGATGGCCACTCTCCGATCTATATCAAACACCTCTATATGGCTACTGTCCCATGCCACGGAAGGAGCCGCTAGAGCCAGTGGAGCGGGCCTCGTCATGAGGCGTCAGGCCTGGCTCCGTCACTGTGATTTCACGTTCTGCCCTTTTTGGCAAAACCGTTCGCGATACTTTGGTCCAGAGCGAGAAGGACGGGAAGGCGTTGTCTGCCAGAGTCCGCTTCTCTGCTCCCCAGAGGTCCTTCTCCAAGAACCAAAAGGGACAGAAGAACATGTGGTTCCGGAAGTCACAACAGTTCCGTCACGCTCCGGACTCCCAGCCCTTCTGCGGCAGAGTAGGGCAGGGTGGACGCCGCCCTATAGGCAGAGGGGGCCCGAGGAACTTTGGATCCAGAGAACCTTTCTCGGACCAACCCACGCAACACCCCTGAGGGGTTGACAACTGCTCCACTCTGGAGGCAGTCGGGGGGCGTTTCTCGAAGCACCTAGCAGCTTGGGAATCCATCACGACAGACCGCTGGGTGCTTCGCATCATATCCAGAGGATATCAGATCCCCTTCTCTCTCTACCCATGCAGCTCCAGATACCGCCCCGATGTCCCACCCAATCAGAGGGAGGCCGCAGCAACAGAAATCCAACAATTGCTGGAAAAAAGAGCCATCCAACACGTCCCCCCAGCCCAGTGCGGGTCGGGTTTTTACTCTAGGTCCTTCTTGGTGCCAAAAAAGATGGGGGACTTAAGACCAATCCTCGACCTCTCCCCCCTGAACCTCTCAGTAAACAAAGAGAAATTCCACATGGTCACCCTTCAATCCCATTCTCCCCCTCTTGTGGGAGAATGACTGGATGTGCTCTATAGACCTCAAGGATGCGTACTACCACATTCTGATGGACAGGCGATCCAGAAGGTTCCTCCGTTTCTGGCTAGGAGCCAGTCATTACCAATTCAGGGTCCTCCCCTTTGGTCTCAACACAGCCCCCAGGGTGTTCACCAAAGTGTCAGCGGTGATAGCGGCCCACCTGAGGCTCCAGGGAATTCAGGTTTTCCCATACCTGGACGACTGGCTCCTGACCGCCCCGACAAGGCATCTACTCTGCGCAGCCAGAAACTACTTTCTTCTTCTAGCTCCCCGGCTGGGGATCACTATCAACATAGAGAAGTCGTCTCTTGCCCAGTCTCAGACCATAGACTTCATAGGGGCCAGATTAAACACAAACAAGCTCCTAGCCTTTTTGACCATGGACCGGCTACGAATCCTGAGGCTACATGTGTGGGCCATTATACAATCCCCAGCTCCTCCAGCAGAATTGGTCCTGAGGGCTCTAGGTTCAATGGTGGCGGCAATCAATCTATTGCCAATGGCGCGTTTGAACATGAGGGTCTTACAATGGACCCTCCAAGTCCAGTGGTCCTTTCTTCAATATCCTAAGCCATCCCATTCCTCTCAGCAGGGCTTGCAAGAGGGCCCTCTTATGGTGGCTCCAATCTCTGGACCTCCAGGAAGGACGCCCCTTTTCTATGGCCCCCTCCCCTAGCCACTGTGACCACGGACGCCTCCCACCTCAGGTGGGGGGGGCATTGTTCAGGCAGGACAGTCCAAGGCACGTGGGACCTCACGGAGACTTCATTGCATATCAATGTCCTAGAGACGAGGGCAGTGCTGTTGGCGTTGCAAGCACTTCAGGACCTTCTTCCTGTAGGAACGATTGCGATTCAGACAGACATGTCTAATGTCTGGTACATCAACAAACAAGGAGGAACCCAAGTCTTACCAACTCTGTCGAGAGGCCATGAGGGTGTGGTAATGGGCGATCTCCACCAACCGTTTTCTCATAGCAACGCACATTCCGGGGCGGTCCACCACCTAGCGGACAGACCAAGTCGCACCATCCTGTTACCATACGAGTGGTCTCTGAATCTCGAGGTAGCGAATCTGATTTTAGCTGAATGGGGTCAACCCTGTTGCGATCTCTTTGCCTCTCCCTCGAACACAAAATGTTACGACTACTTCGCTCTCACCCCCCCCCCCCCGGAATCTCCAAGAGACGCTCTGGTGCATGCTTGGCCTCCCGGTCTACTTTATGCTTACCCTCCTCTTCCTCTGATGCTAAAGTTTCTGCAGAAAGCCAGTTGGTTGGGGAGCAGGATAATCCTCATTGCCCCATTCTGGCCTCAAGCCTGGTTCCCTTACCTTTGGTCTCATCTGGTGAATCCTCCTTGGATTCTGGATCCCCTTCCGGATCTAATATCCCACCCCCTAGATCTCCCAGTCCCAAACCTGGACAATCTCAAGCTCACAGCTTGGCTGCTCCAGTTCCACTCGTAGCTAGGACTCCCGGTATCTCTTCCCCTGTTAAAGCTATCCTAGTAGCAGCGCACAAGCCTTCTACTAGAAAGATCTATAGTAGCAAATGGAAGCGGTTCTCCATTTGGGCGGAACGTCGAAATTTGGATCCTTTCACAGCTCCTTTGCCCGCTGTATTAGACTTCCTGTCAGGGCTGTTTCATCAGGGGGCTAGCTCCTCCACAGTCAAGGTTCAACTAGCAGCTATCTCTCATTATCACGGGGAAATGAACTGGGCCCTTTGATCATCACGAAATTGTGTAAGACCTTTCTGAAGGGCACCTTTCTGCTCAGACCTTCAGTGAAGGATGTAGTCCCTTCCTTGGGATTTAACGCTGCTGCTTCAGGCCTTGACACCTCCCCCGTTTGAGCCTGCAGCTTCAGTAGATCTTAAATTCTTGTCATGGAAAACTGCCTTTCTTGTTGCTATCATCTCTGCTCGAAGGGTCTCTGAACTACAAGCCCTCTGTGTAAAACCCCCATACTTGACTTTTCACAAGGATAGAGTTTACCTCAGGACCAATCCCTCTTTTCTTCCCAAGATTGCGTCTGAGTCGAATATTAATCAGTCCATTAACCTACCAGTCTTTTTTCCTAATTACCAAAACAAAGGGGAATACAAATTACACTCACTGGATGTGCACAGACAACTTCGCTTCTACATCCACATGACATCTGGTCATAGGCAATCTGACCAGTTGTTCGTCTCCTTTGCCAAATTTAACTTGGGTAAATCTATGTCTAAAGTCATGCTGTCTAGATGGATTTCACAGTGTATCCTTTTAGCATATGAAAGTTCTGGCAGGCCCGCACCTCAGGAAGTCCATGCCCACTCTATGTCTACCCTCTGTGGCCTTTAGAGCTAGAGTCTCTTTGGATGATATTTGCTAGGCAGCCACTTGGGCCTCATCTCATACCTTTATCAATCACTATAAATTGGACATTATCTCCAGAGGGAGAGCATCCTTTGGCTCTGCAGTGCTCCGGAACATCCTTCCATGAAGGCCGCCCAAGGTTCATGTAGCTGGGGACTCTGTCCCATAGGTTACTGCACAAATGAAGTTAACTACCTCAGATTAAGAAGTTATGTACTCACCATAACGTTCCATCTGAGTAGGTAAACTTCATTTGTCAGCAACCGTCCCTCCCTCCTGCCCCCTCACCTTCGGATGTTTTTTCATACTCTGGTTTACACGGTGTGTTACCTATTTTATATTTGAGAGTAATTATCTTCAAGCAGTATCTGCTTTTGGGCAAACTCGATCTGAGGTCAGTCAGGGTTGGCAGGGGATTATGGGTAGGGGGAGGAGCTTGGAGCTCGGATCTAAGCTGTTGAAAACTGCCGGCTCGGATCCGAAGTCTGATCAGATTCCCATAGGTTGCTGACAAATGAAGTTTACCTACTCAGATGGAACGTTATGGTGAGTACATAACTTCTTATTTTTTAGGCATAGAGGCCTGTGCACGTGGCTCATGAGTCAGTTTTTTTAGTTTTAGAAGTTGCTTTTGTCTTTGGTTTTGCAGCTGTCGTTGGTTTGATATAAAAATGTTGAGGCCTGAATACACCCCCAGAAGCCGGTGCCTGCTCAGCGACTCCGAACCCATCAGAGGGAGATTCATCCGTGGGTCCAATACTTTTGAGTATCTCATGGCATGCTGGACTCCACATGGGTGCCGGTAGGGGCCTGCGACTCCAAAGTAGCGGGTATCAGGGGCTGCGAAAGTGCCTCACTGAGTACTGGCGAACCGGAGACTGGCTTAGGAGAAGCTTCGTCGGTTTTGGACCTCAATGGTCTCTCTCTGTCCTTTTCTTTGCGTTTTTTATGTACTCCGGTAGTCGGATTGCTATCAGACGACATTTCTGGGTAGTTGCATCTGTTTCCAAAATACTTTGAGGCAAAACTATACAGACGCTTAATAGTGCGTTGGTTAAATCTAGCACAAAACCGACAGCCAGGCATGTTGTGATCAGGGCCTAGGCAAGGAATACAGTATAAATGGAAATCCTTATGAGGCATTTGCTTCCCACAAGTAATACAATTATTAACTTTTTCTGACATCAGTAAGGAGCAAGAAAAAAGCTTCCCCAATGGGGTACTTAACTTTAGTGAAGACTTTGGTTCTGAAACTCAAACTCGAATATTTCAGGAGTCGGCCAACCGGCACTTGCCAAATGCTTCTGCTTCGGGCACCGCGCGGCAAGAAAGACTAAAGAAAATGGCATCGGCTGCTTGTTTTATACCCCTGATGACCTGAAGTCATGGAAGAGGAGACAGCAAACAATGCAGGACCCAAGACCTTGGAATTCAGGCCGACTGAGGGCAACCTGCCAGCAGATTACCCAAATGTAATGACTGCAACAGTGAAACACGAAGAACATCCAAGTTTTAGCAAAGTAATTTCTTTGGAAATTTTGGGATGGAGAGACTAGCAGATATTTTAAATCCTGCATTTCCTTCCCCTTTCCCTGTAGTGACTTAAGTCAGCCACTTTGGAACCGAACAAGGCTATGTTGTCTAGAGGGGCATCAATGAGATTAGCCCTAAAGTCATCTGGAATAGGGTGGAGACATAGCCATGAGTATCTTCAAGGCAGATTGCTGATGCTGCTGACCTGGCTGAGGTCTCAGTAGCATCATGACTGCACTTTATGGAGTGCCTGGTGACTTGTGATGTGAGAGCCAGAAGGGAAGACAGTGAACTTTTGGCAGCAAAATCTGGTGCATCAGTCAATTCCTTGGAAGGATAAGGCATATTTTAGCCATGTGTGTCTGGTAATTTGTAGCCTTGAAGACCAGAGTAGCAGAAGTGTAGATTTTCTTACCCAGATGCTCCATGGTTTTGTCATCTTTGTCAGTAGGGAGGATGGCGGTGGTGGGCATAAGTTTAAATGCCTTATTTGTGGAAATGGATATAGTGGCCGGGTCTGCTGCAGGACATTTTACCAGATACTTGGCAGATTCAGGAACTTTATAAAATCTATCCGGCCTGTGTGGAGCAGGAGGTTTGAGTCAGGGTTCAAGGATGCAGAGAAGGCATCCAGGAAGCCAGGCAGAATTGGAGGTACAGCAGAAGGTGTTGGGGAATCCATCTGAATGAGATCAGAATACCTTTTTTGGACCTCAAGTCATATCAGAGGATTCCCACTTAAAATGCTCTTTCATCTTGCTAATGGTTTCCCCAAAGGTCAAATCCTCAGCTGGGGAGTCATGTCCCAAGGGAGAAGAAAGTTGAGAGGTGTAGGACAATGACTCCTCAGATGGGGAATCAGAGAAATCCTCTTCTTCCATAATGGTTGGTTCAGAAGTTCAAGGCCTAGGGCTCAGAGTAGGAGGGGGATCATAGAAGTCCCTGTGGTAGAAGACTGCAAGGCCATAAAGACACTGAACAAACTCTAGTTGAAGGCCTGCCATTCAGACATGCTTCAGAAGAGGAAGGGATGCATTGCCTTTTTTCCTTTCTCTTTACAGGCCTAGCAGCGTTTAAAGGGAGGAAGGCCTGTAATCGGCGACTGTAAAGAACTGGAGGGATCTGTAGGACCTACTGTAATCACTGGTCCCCCCTGGTGGCACAGAATGATGTCAGTAAAGCTTCAGACGTGCCCTCTGCACGGGATTGTGTGGCTTCCATGGAGGTACCGGCTAAATCTGAAGCTTTGGAGCCCGGATCCTCTACCAGGCCGACGGCGGCCACAGGCTAAGGTTTAGACACAGGAGGCACAGTGGTAGAGGTAGGCCTGGAAGATTTGGCCTTCTTTTTAGGCTGTTTGGTAGGTACATCAACAGGACCCTCCTTACCCAACGCTAGTTGCTTAAGTCGTTGATTTTCTAAATAAAGACTGAGCGCATGCAGACGGCTGTGTAAGGTTTTGGGTACAAACGCCTGATAAATGGAGCAGGCCCTGTGGTATTGTGACCATCCTAAACAGAGACACTAATCGTGGGCACCCTTATGGGGTATCTGACAGCCACACTTACACTTGCCCTTTCTGTATGACACGAACAGGCATTAAATAAAATAAAATGACCGAAAGGTTCCCCAACGGGGCACTTATCTGATTTTCTTGAGATCAGACGACCGGAATGGAAGGAAGACCTGACGTTCGACTGGCGGCTGAGAAATTCTGGGGGCTGGTGTGTGCAGATGTCACTTTTATGTCCCACATTGTGCTAGCCACATCAGACATCCCATGCACCATACTATGACTGAAAACTTTTGTATACTGGGCTGGACATTCGGGTAGCAAGAGGAGAAGACCCACGTGTGATGAATACTGCAACACAAGAATAGAAGAACATAATATTAGAAAGTCTGAGACATACTTCAATACAAGTAGAACTATAACCAAATGAAGAGGCAAGTCGCTGCTCACAGTATTAATTTACCCTTGAAAAGGTCCTCTGCAATGGGTGAAATGTACGGGTGCATCTTTCTGTGCACTCTTATAACAATGGTCTTTAAAATCTCAAACCTTCAGAGTACAAATTCACTGCACCATGTCAAGGGGTGCATGTGCCTTCAGGCAATAGCTAATACTTGCACAGTATATCAAATTTATCCCTTCAGCGGTTATGAAATTGGTTAATTTGTGTTATACCAGCACAGTCAGATTTTCTCTTTAGTTTCCATACTAGACTAGGAGACCATACCTAATCCCTGTGCTTGCCACACTGACCATCAAGTGAGTTACAGTAACCTGAAAGACTAAAGAAAAAAACATTGAAAGGGTAGACAAACCTATGAGAATAAACCAATACACAGGCAAAGAACAACTTATTGCCAAGCTCCTTGACTTACTGCTTTAACTGGACTTTAGAAAAGTTAGCTTAATGAAACATCCTTAAACTGTGCAAATATTAACAAAATGTCAACATTATGTAATCAGTTAAGATCTCCCAATAAGTTTAAAAAAAATAATATGCACTTACCATAACGTTCCAATTTAGAATCTGTTTGTTCTTGCGCTCCATGAGCACCCTCTGATTAAAGGCATGACATATCAACAGGATTCCTGTAAATGAGGCCCCAAGCAGTACACACGTAAGGTGTGCGAGTCAATAAGGGGCATTTTTTTTTACCACACTGCTCACATTTTTTAAAGCCAAGAGGCTTCCCTTCTTTTTGAGACATCCTACAACTACAGGGAAAGAGCAGTACAGACTCTCTACCACCAACAGGGAAAGGTAGTCCTTTAAAATTTGACATACTCTAGATGGAAAGAAAGAAAACTTAATAATTGAAAGAAAAGAACGGGGGGGGGGGGGCATCATCAGAGTAAAACGGACGTTGGACATCCTCTAACTTAAACGGACACTAACCAAGGACACACAGGAACAAACACTAATTCTAAAGCTTTTAATAAAATTTAAGTAAAAGGGAACAAAGGAAAAAGGACCTCTAAAACAGGCGAAAGTCAGACATCCTCTATCTTAAGCGGACGCTAACAAAGAGCACTAAAAACGAAACAGGAAAAAACTACACTGAAAAAGGCAGGTAAGGTACGGATAGTTATTTAAAAGGAAAGAACAAAAGATATGTTTAACTATAGAAATATCAATAAAGAATACACTTAGCCCAAAGTTTGCTAATGAACCTCCTCGCAGCATGGCAAATGACATCCGACGAAGTTAGGGTACTGCATTATGGGTGGGGAAGGATGCCCATGAGCTTTGCTGAAGACTTCGAACTTTGGGAAAAACCAACATGGATCCGATACATCAGACCCGACCCATCAATGAGAATAAAAGTGAGACTGACAAAACATTCTACTTTATGCCCTCTAGGCTATGTCTGACATATACATTAACGCCTTCCTTTTTTAACAATAAAACTAAAGTTCTGCCTTCCTTAACATGTAGAGCAACCTACAATCACCAGTACAACGTAAAGAAAACTCAAAAAGAAACCACTGAAGGGAGAGGCCATCAAAGCATAGGAAGACAGTAAGTAGGTAATAAGCAGTGACTTGCACAAGCCCTAAGAGACCAAATGGTCTCAGTCTAGAATGGTAATTTGCATACTGCACAAAATGTTTTCCATGGAAAAATATATTCTTGGTAGCAATCACTTCCGCTAGAGAGATTTCAGAATTTCATGCATTGTAGTCATCTCCCCCACATCTAATATTCCACAGAGACAGGGAAGACTAGATACTGGGGCGATGATGGCAATGCATGATGTTAGAGTGGAGGAATCAGGATCAAAAGGAGGCTTAGTTAGATTAAAATCCCAAGTAAGGACTAGTTCTCTGAACTGAAGTCTAAGCAAAAAGGTTATTTTGAGGAAAGCCTTACAGAGTTTAAGTTATTCAGCATTCCTGAAAACCAGCAAGAAAATTAAAGATTGCAGCCAAATATATTTTAATGGTAGATAAACAACCAGAACCAAACCGGTTTACCAAAAAAGTGGAAGATGTCAAAAATCGAGGCTGAAAAAGGGTTGACGTCCTTTGGAAGTGGCCCATGAAACTAATCTTCAGTTTACTGCGATAGGTGCTATGGTAGAATCTTTCTTGGATGCTGTTAAAATTCTTGCCACATCCAAAGAGAGGAATTTGTCACTGGCCATTACTGGCACTGAAGAAAACAGGTGGTCAAGTTTCAGGTTTGATGATCCAGGTGAGGCTTCCCAGAAGGTTGTGAGATTAGGTCTTGGACTGGATCCAAAAGAAAGAGAGGCTCCATTAGTTGAGGCATGAAAAGGAGTCGGAGCCTGTCCATTATACAAATAAGATTTTGCTGGCACCAGGAAGAGTATTACACCCAACAGTCAGTCTAGCTCCCTTAACAGGTCTCCAGAGACACTGTATCTGGATTTTCAAAACAATTCTGAGATGCAGAAGCCTCTTCAAACTGTCACTTGAAGTGTTTTCTTAAGTGAGAGAAGAATACTCACAAAACAACATGGCCTTTAAGGAAGAATCAAAACCTGAGGTGTCTTTACTTTCTGGGTCATAAGGCAGAAGACAGGAGAGGAGACAAGAGGAAAACTGTGACCTACAGTCCTCTTTCCCCTCAAGTTCAGAGGGGTCAGAGCTGGTGGAGAGGCCTGCCTCTTCCTGTTGAGTGGATGAGCTACAGACAGAGGAATTTTCAGAACATGGCTGCAGGCAACAAAAGAACTGGGGGAAAAAACAAGCCAACTTAGCCTAATCACAGGAGGGGAGTCCGTCTGTCTGGCTAGAGCCAAGGAAAACTGACACATGAAGTAGCTGTTTAGATATGGCAGGCACTTTGGCCTTAGGTGCCACTACAGGCTTTTCCTCTTCTCTGTTTGGACATGCATTTCCTTATCAAATCTTTTCATTTTGTGTGGGACATCCATACCACACTGCTGCTTTAGATGTGCAGAAAAAAATGGTCACCTACTTTGTGCTTATTTGCTAAACTATTCAGTCAAAGACTTGGACTGAAACACTGTGCGCATACACCTGTAGTGAATATGTAATACAGCACAAAAAAAAAATACACTGCATAGGCAGATGTTCCCGATACAACAGATGCATGAATATGTCCAAGTAATGCTAACCAGATTCTGAAAATCAGACCAGACAATGGACCTAGCCAGTGGCAGAGATCCCTAAAGTGATGACTGCAGCACATATCCTCACAAAGAACACACACTAATCCTTTCTGATGGATCAAAGAGTTGGGGCAAATGTTGAGACTCCATCCTTGAAGACCACGCTGAAAGTACAGTTGTGTACACTTAACATAAATGTAGACGTTCGAGTGTATTCACTGTTGCAGTCATTACATTTGGGTTATCTGCCTGCAGGTAAGCCCTCAGCCGGCCTGAATATCAAAGTCTTGGGTCCGCATTGGATGCTCTCTCTTCTTCCATGACGTCAGGTCGTCAGGGGTATAAAACATGCAGCAGACGCCATTACATAAGTTTTTCTTGCCCCAGATGTCAGGTGCTCCCATAATGAAAAGCAATTATATGTTAGATTACACCTTCAACAAAAAGCAAATACACCAGAAAGCTGAAAAAACAATAAATAAGAAGAAAGGTATAGCCAAGAGAAGTCTGGGCTGGAGGGAGGGTAACCAGGACTGCAACAGTGAATACACTCGAACATCTACATTATGGTAAGTGTACACAACTGTACTATGTTATTCGTGTTTCACTGTTGCAGTCATTACATTTGGGTTGATTCCCAAAGCTAAGGAAGGGAGGAGGTATTTAGAGAGCATTAAGACCAGCAATTAAGCCCTGCAAAACTGCAGTGGCAAAAACAGCTCTGGATTTAGAAAAAATAGGCATGTGGTAATGCTTGGTGAAGGTATGTATACAGCTCCAAGTAGCAGCTTCTAAGACGTCCCTGGTAGGAACACCTCTGAGAAAGGCTGTAGAGGTAGATGCAGCCCTGATGGAATGTGATCTTATCCTCTGTGGGGTAGGTTTTCCATTATGCTTATAGCAGAAATTAATGCAATGGCCTATCCACTTAGAAATGGTTTGCTTTGAAATGGCCTTCCCCTCCACCCCTGCAGCAAAGCCAACTAGTAGCTGTTCAGATTTTCTGAAAGGCTTAGTCCTGTCCAAATAAAATCTAAGTTGTCTGTTCACATCCAAAGAGTGCAGCATTCAGTCTCCTTTGTTTTGTGGATTTGGGAAAAAAATAGGCAAATCGATGGACTGATTAAGGGCCAGACTAGACACCACCTTGGGCATAAAGGAAGGATTGGTCCTGAGGGAAACCCTGTCTGCATGGGAGATGATGAAGGTCTCCACTGCCATAACAGCCTGTAATTCAGACACTCTTCTAGCTGAAGTGACGGCTAGAAGGAAGGCTGGAGGTAGAGTGAGCTTTTCCAAAACAAAGTTAAGGTCCCGGGCTCTCCTGGGTGGTCTTAAATTTTTGGCCCCCTTGAGGAACTGCTTTAGCAGGGGGTGAGAGAAGAGGGGTGGTTCAGTATTATGTGCTGAGAGGGCAGACGCATGAATTTTAATTGACGAGAAGGAGAGGCCCTTGTGGAGCATCTCTGTTAAGTACTGAAGAATATGAGGTAAGCTGGGCAAAGTTGTGCCCATCCCCTTAGTCTGGCTCCAGGAACAGTATCTTTTCCACTTTTCAGCATAGGATTTTCTAGCACTAGGCCTCCTTGCCTCCAGAATGACATTTAGCACCTGCTTACTGAAGGAAGCTATAGGAGAGCTCAAGGAATTAGCCAGGCTGCAAGGTTCAGGGTTTGAAGCTGAGGGTGCAGAAAGTACAGTTTTGTACCTACCATAAATGTAGATGTCCGATAGGAATGCATCTGCAGTCATTACAAATGGGTTGTCCTGTCGTCAGGCAGCCCTTTGGTCGGCCGGATTCCAAAGTCTGGGTCTGGCCTCGGCTGGTGTCGCACTTCACCCGACGTCATAGCTGCAGTTATTCGGGTATAAAGGCATCAGCCGACGCCATTTTCCTCAGTGTTTCTTGCCCCAGATGCCAGGTGCCCTCTTGGAAGGCTAAATTTGGATAAATGCCAATGATTCCAAATAGTAGAGAGCAAACAAAAAATAAGCATGTATGTACATATATACAAACAAATACACCATAATAGATCCCCCCCAAGCTAGCTGAAGGCTGGCAAATACCCTAGGAGTACCTCAGAGGGGAAGGTGGGTGGGTAATCCTGAATGCAGATGCATTCCTATCGGACATCTACATTTATGGTAGGTACAAAACTGTACTATGTCTTTCAAGGTTGCATCTGCAGTCATTACAAATGGGTAGAATACCATAGCTAAACAAGGGGAGGAGGAAAGAGTAGAGATTATGGTGTAGCTAGGATCCCTTGCAAAACAGCAGTGGCAAAACCTGCTCGGGATCTAGAGTATAAAGGTAAATTGTAATGCTTGGCAAATGTATGCACGGAGGTCCAAGTAGCAGCCTCTATAATGTCCTTGGTAGCCACTCCTCGTAAGAAAGCTGTGGTAGTGGCTGTAGCCCTTGTGGAGTGAGGCCTGATGTTCTCTGGGGTTTTCTTTCCATGGTAGGAGTAACAAAATCTAATGCAATTTCCTATCCATTTGGAGATTGTCTGTTTTGAAATTGGTTTTCCTTCCTTTCCTGTGGCATATGCTACCAGAAGCTGGTCAGTTTTTCTATTGGACTTAGTCCTGTCCAGGTAGTAGCGTAACTGTCTGTGTACATCCAAGGTATGCAAAAGTCTTTCTCCCCTGTTCTGTGGGTTTGGGAAGAATGTAGGTAGGTGGATAGCCTGATTTAATGACACTCTGGATACCACCTTAGGCATAAATGTAGGATTTGTTCTCATGGACACTATCTTGATGGAAGATCAGGAAGGGTTGCACTGCCATTAATGCCTGTAGTTCAGAGACCCTTCTTGCTGAAGTTATTGCCAGCAGGAAAGCAGTCTTCCAGGATAAGTATTGTAATTCTGCTGTTGCTGCTGGCTCGAAAGGAGGAAGTGTCAATTTTTCTAGCACAAAGTTCAAGTCCCATGCTGGCAATGGTGGTTTCCTGGGAGGTTTTACATTTTTAATTCCTCTCAGAAACTGTCTGAGCAGGGGATGAGAGAAGACAGGAGGATCCAAGCCGTATTGTGCTGAAATAGCTGATGCATGAATCTTGATGGAAGAATAGGACAGGCCTGTGTGGAAGAGCTCTGCCAAGTACTCTAGGATGTTGGCCATGTTTACCAGAGTCACATCTTTTCCCTTTGCAGTACTCCAAATGAGATATCTTTTCCATTTTGCTGCATAATTCTTTCTTGTTGAAGGTCTGCGAGCCTCCAGGATTATGTCTTTAACCCTTTGGGATAAATTTGGGTTATTTTCTGTTATGTAATGGTCCAGGCAGTTAGCTGCAGAGTTTTCAGGTTTGGATACAGGATGTTGAAGTTGTTCTGTGTTAACAGTAATGGGATTAGGGGTAGTTGTCCATATTTGTTCCCGAGACATGCTCCTCAGCAATGGGTACCAATGTTGTCTTGGCCAGTCTGGAGCTATCAGGATGATCCTTGGACGGTCCTCTTTGATCTTCAGAAGCACCTTGTGCATCAAAGGAAGTGGTGGAAATGCGTATGCTGTCAGGTTTTTCCAACTGAAAGATAGGGAGTCCACCTTCCAAGCAAGTGGGTGGTACGTCCTTGTGCAGAATTTCTTTAGCTGGTGATTGAATGGGGATGCAAACAAGTCTATTTGTGGTAATCCCCATTCCCTTGTGATGGCTTTGAAGATGTCCGGATGAAGCATCCATTCGTGGGCATCTGTGGCTGTTCTGCTTAATATGTCTGCTAGAATGTTTTCTTTTCCCGGTACAAAAATTGCTTGTAACTGAATGTTGTAGCTCAGGGCCACATCCCATAGGTCCAGTGCCAGCCGGCATAGAGGATATGAATGGGTGCCTCCCTGTTTGTTGATGTACCACATAACTGTCTGTCTGTCCTTATCATCAACTGACCTTCTTGGAGAAATGGTCTGAATGACTGGATTGCCAATTTTACTGCCAGCATTTCCTTTAGATTTATGTGTAGGCGCAGCTGGTCTTGAGTCCATAAGCCTTGTATGCACTTGCCCAGCATGTGTGCCCCCCAACCGAGGTCTGAGGCATCTGTTGTGATGGTTTGGCTTGGCTGGCTGTTGCAGAAGGGCAATCCTGCGTTTGATTGACAGGCCTGGGCCCACCATAGGAACTCTTGTTTCAGGCATGGGATTATTGGGATTTTGGTTTCTAGGCTGTGCTTGTGTTGGGACCACAAATTCCTTGGGTACCACTGTAGCTTTCTCATATGCAGTCTGGCATGAGGGACCAGAATTATGCAGGATGCCATGAAGCCTAGAGCTTGCAGTACTTTTCTTGCAGTTAGGTGGTTCTGCTTTGTTAATGCCAAGAAGTAGAGAGGTAGTTGCTCTTTCTTTTCTGCAGTTAGGAATGCCATTTGTTTTGATGTGTCCAGCTCTGCACCCAGAAAGGTTATTCTTTGGGATGGAATCAGCCTTGACTTTTATATTGACTGTATATCCCAAGGCTTGCAGCAGATAAATGACTCTTTGTAAGTCTTCTGCTAGCTTGCTTTTGTTGTCCGCTTGTATCAGGCAGTCGTCCAGGTAGGGATAAATTTGGATTCCCTGAAGTCTGCAATGAGCAATTACTGATGCCAGGCATTTCGTGAACACTCTGGGCGCAGTAGATAAGCCAAAGGGCAATGCTGAAAATTGATAATGCTCTGATCCTGCAAGAAATCTGAGGTATCTTCTGCAAATTGGTCTTATGGGGACGTGCAGGTATGCCTCCTTGAGATCTAGAGTTACCAGTCAAGACTCCTTGTCCAGCATGGGAAGAAGCTGCTGTAGGGTCAGCATTTTGAATTTTGGAACAATAAGGAATGTGTTTAAAGCGGACAGGTCTAGAATGGGTCTCCATTTGTTTTCTTTTCTTGGTACCAGGAAGAGTCTGGAGTAAAATCCCTTTCCTTGCTCCATAGATGGTACCTTTTCCACAGCTCTCATTCTTAATAGCTGAGATATTTGTTTTAGAGCTTCTGTCCTTTGAGAAGGTGGTAGGTTTGGCATTCCTCTCTTCCCTGGTAGAGTATAGAAAAGGAACCTGTAACCTTGGTCTATAGTTTGCAAAATCCATTTTTCCCTTGTGATGCAATGCCAGTTTTTTTAAAATAAGGTTAATTTTCCGCCTAAGGGTGCTTCTAGTTGTTCCCTGGTAGGCGGTGCCACTGTCAAGTCACTGTGATTGAGGTGTTGTAGTGGTGGTGGCTGCGTCCGTGCCTCGCTGGTTGTTACCTTGCCATTGGCGTCCCCTGTAGGCACCCCTGGTTTGGTTTCTGCCTCTTGAACGCCTATTCCTGCCTCTCTGAGCCTTTGAGGAGTCCGGAAAGGACCAATTCTTGGAGGGCCAGTTCCTGCTAAACCTTGGAGGTTGAACCTGTAAGAAATCTTTCACCGTTTGTACAGATTTCGCCTTCTCTTCCATCTTTTTTAGTACCTGCTGAGCAGGGGAACCAAATAAACTGACCTTGTCCATGGGTGCATCCAAAAGCTTTGATTTGACATGGTCTGGTAATGCCTGTTCTTTCAACCATGCATGTCTCCTGATAACTGTGCCAGTCATGGCTGATCTAAAGGAAGCCTCCAGTGCATCATAGCCACATTTTAAAGAATGGTTACTAACCTGCTGTATGTTATGTACCATTTCCTGAACATATTTTTATCTAAAGATTCTTCAGAGGAAAGCTTTTAGTTAACTGGTCAAGCATAAACTCTTGATATTGAATCATATGAAATTGGCAGTTCAAAGCCCTAGCTGACAAGGTAGCAGAAGTGTAAACTTTTTTACCCCATCTCTCTAAGGACCTGGATTCCCTTTCAGAGGGGAGGGGTTTTTTAGTAGAAGTAGCAGCTACAGCTTTAGGGCCCTGGGCGATAGTCTCTGGATCTGCAAAAGGAGCCTTGTATAAATGGTGATGAGTGTCCGGGACCCTGTAGAACCTATCGGGCTTAGCAGGAGACGGAGGTAATGAATCAGGAGCAGTGCAAGCATCATTAAATGCATCATCTACAACAGAAAGAACTGGAGGTATAGCTAAAGGCCTATGTTGTGGCAAATGTAGAAAGGTTCTAAGCCTTTTTCTGGAGTCTGAGAAATCTTGGCCCTGCCACTGAAATTGTTCCCTCATAGCATGCAAGGTTTCCCCAAAGGAAAATTCCTCAGGTGGAGAGGCTGAAGGAATGGACTCTTCCGCATCAGAGTCTTCGTAAGGAGAATAAGAAGCCTCAGGAAGGTCTGAATGTTCTGATTCATCAGAGGAACCATCAGTGGATACTGGTTCAGGGGGCTCTGCCCTAGGTCTCTTTTCTGGAGGTGGGAGAGAGGACCTGTCTGGATGAGGCTGGGATCCACGAATTAAAGAAATTAAATCCTCAGCCAAAGAAAGCATATGAGAGCTAGTGCTGGGCCTGTGTGAGGGGGGTTTGGCAGGCACAGTTTTTGAAGCTTTGGCTGCTTTAGCCCTGGCAAAGGCCTTAATAGACATGGCTGCAGGAGGCCTAGCAGCTCCACGTGCAGGGGTTGAAATATCCAGGGGAATTGTGTCTGATAATTCCTGAGAAACCGCAACAGAAGGCTGGATTTCAGAAGCTGATTCTACCAGGTTAGAGGAGGCCTCGGTAGAAGGCATGGTTTCGGCTGGAGAAAGAACCGCTTGCTCGGTTTCGGCCGAAACCGAGACACTCACGGTTTGCTTAATCGCTGTTTCGGCCGAGACCGCGGACCACGAGTGTCGGTCCTTTTCTTTTCGTTTTTTGGAAATTTGTGTTGTCGGAGGATCCGACGGCATAATGTAGGCAAAATCAGAGCCGAAACTTTGTTCAGCAACCTCCAACCGATGTCTAAGCGTCCGTCGGTTAAAAGAAGCGCAAGCTAGACAAGCTGCTACGTCGTGGTCTGGGCCTAAACAATGTATACAGTAGGAGTGGAAATCTTTATGAGGTATTTGTTTCCCACAAGATAAACAGTTATTCACTTTCTCTGACATCGGCTGAGGCAAGAAAGAGTCCCCAACGGGGTACTTAGCTTTTTAGAAGTCTTCGAAGTAGTATTCGGTAGTAGTAATCTCTGGATCTGACCGACCGGCACTTGCGAACAGCTTCTGCTTCGGGCGCCACGCGGCAAGAAAGACTGGGGAAAATGGCGTCGGCTGATGCCTTTATACCCGAATAACTGCAGCTATGACGTCGGGTGAAGTGCGACACCAGCCGAGGCCAGACCCAGACTTTGGAATCCGGCCGACCGAAGGGCTGCCTGACGACAGGACAACCCATTTGTAATGACTGCAGATGCATCCTTGAAGGACATTCTGGCCCTCATGCTGGGACAGCAGGGAAGGGGTCTGAGGCGGGTGCCATGGTTCCAGCAGTGACATACTGCGCAAGAGGGGGTACCAGTGCTGGCGTGGCCAGTCTGGTGCAATCAGTATTGTCCTTTTTGATCTTTAGTAGAACTTTCGAGAGGAGAGGCAGAGAGGGAAAGGCATAAACTGAGAGACTTTCCCAGGTGAAGGACAGGGCATCCACTTTCCAAGCTTGACTGCAGGAAGTCCTTGTGCAGAATTTGTCCAATTGGTAGTTATGAGGGGATGCAAACAGATACATTTCTGGATTCCCCCATTTGTCTCTCAAAAGACTGAATATCTTTGATTCCAGTTTCAACTCGTGTGGGCCCATGAGATTTCTGCTTAGGTCGTCTGCCAGTGAATTTAGCTTGCCTGGTAGGAACTGAGCTTGTAGGTGCACTTGGTAGCTCAAGGCTGTGTTCCACAGAGCCATGGCTAGACTGCAGAGAGAGTACGAGTGGGTTCCCCCCTGCTTGTTTATGTACCACATCACAGTGGTGTTGTCTGTCTTTACCAATAATTGTCCTGGAAGAATGTGGTTCTTGAAGGCTGTCAGGGAATTCTGTATAGCTAACATTTTTTTTGACTGATATGCAGTTGCATTTGACTCTGGTTCCATTTGCCTTGAATGCACTGTCTTGCCAAATGAGACCCTCATGCATAATCTGATGCATCTGTTAGGGTTTGGGCGGCAGGGGGTAGAGTGAATGGGAGCCCCTTGTTGTGACAGGCCTCTGCCCAACAAAGGAACACTGTCTTTATACAAGGAATGATGGGAATCCTCGATTCCAGGTCCTGAGAATGTTGACACCATAGGCTTTTCAGATACCACTGTAGTTTCCTCATATGCAGTCTTGCATATGGAATTAGTAGAATGCAAGAGGCCATGAACCCCAGGGATTGCAGGATTTTCCTTGTAGATAGCTGGGTCTTTGTAGCAGGCTGTCAAACTGGTTTCTCTGGCGAGAGGTAAGCCATCTGGGAAGTTGTGTTCAAGCTTACTCCCAGGAATACAATTTGTTGGCAGGGTACTAGATGAGATTTATTTTTGTTTATGGTGTACCCCAGTGAGGTTAGAAGTTTCTTTACAAATGTCAAATGTTTTAGTAGCATGTCCTGGCTGTCTGCCTGAATTAGACAATCGTTCAAGTATGGGCATATTTGAATATTTCTGTGCCTGCAAAATGCAATGACTGGAGCTAGACACTGAATACCCTGGACGCAGTAGATAAGCCAAAGGGAAGTGCAGAGAACTGAAAGTGCAAGGAGCCTGCTCTGAAGCGTAGGTATTCCCTGCAAGATTCCCTTATTGGAATATGCAGGTAAGCTTCCTTTAAGTCTAAGATTGCCAACCAGGCATCTTTGCCTAGCATAGGAAGCAGTTGAAGTGTTAGCATTTTGAATTTTGGGATTACCAAAAAGGTGTTTACAATAGAGAGGTCCAGGATAGGACGCCAGCAGCTGTCTTTTCTGGGTACCAGGAAAACTCTTGAGTAAAAACCTTGTCCCCTTTCTTCTGCTGGGACAAGCTGAATAGCCCTGATACTTAGAAGAGAGAGAACGTGCTGTTGAGCCTCTGCCCACTGATTTGGGGGTAGGTCTGGCCAACCGTTTGTGGTTGGTAAGGGGTGGAAGTGGAATCTGTATCCTTGGAAAACTATATTTAAAACCCACTTGTCCTGGGTAACGAGTTCCCAGTTTTTTGCATGCAGGGCAAATTTTCCCCCTAAAGGAGCAGGCAGTTGAGCAGGGCTTGGAAGGTTTAAGGTTACGTCATTGTGACCCTTTTCTATAGGGGGGTGTCTTACTACTTCCAGCTTTGGAAGTGGGAGCCCCCACTGCTTAGGCCTGTGAGTACTTTGAGACTGGAGTCTAGGTGGCCTGCTGTTCCTAGGTTTGTACTGAGAAGGCCTGGAAGAGACAGGAAAGGACCAATGCTTAGAAGGCCAATGCCTGCTAAATCAAGGAGGCTGTACTTGCAGGAAATCTTTAACAGTTTGCATAGATTTAGCTTTTTCCTCCATCTTTTTAAGTACTACTTCTGTTTTGTTGCCAAACAGGCAGTCTTGGTTTAGCTTTAACATGATCTGGCAAATTTTGCTCCTTAAGCCAAGCATGCCTTCTAAGTACAGACCCCGTGACAGCAGCCCAGCAAGATGCTTCTAAAGAATCAAAACCACATTGCAAAGTATGTTTACCAACTTGTTCAGCAGAATGCATTAAATCCTGTAATTCTTTATTTTCAGCACAGTCATGAATCATCATTTTCTGTTTTAGTAGTCCCATAATATGCTGCTGATACATTAACATATGAAACTGGCAGTTTAAGGCCCTAATGGCCAAAGTAGCAGAAGTGTATACCTTCTTACCCCATCTGTCCAAGGCCCTGGAATCTCTATCAGAGGGGGTAGGGTTTTTGGTAGTAGTAGCCTTAATGCCTTTAGGTCCTTGGGAAATGGTATTTGGGTCCGCAGTAGGATTCTTGAAGACAAACTTGTGAGAGTCAGGTACTCCATAATACCTGTCGGGCTTCCTGGGAGCTGGAGGTAAAGTGTCTGGGGCCAAGCTAGATTCCAAGAAGGCATCATCTACAATGTCCAGGACAGGAGGGATAGCTAAAAGGCCTGTGTTGAGGGAGGAGTAAGAATTCCCTAAACCTCTTTCTGGAGTCAGAGTAATCCTGGCTTTCCCAACGGAAGTACTCCCTAAGAGTGTGCAAGGTTTCAGCAAAAGAAAAATCTTCTGGAGGGGAAGCAGAGGGAATGGAATCCTCTGCATTAGAATCCTCATAGGTAGATAAGGGCAAATCCAGGTAATCACAAGAAACAGAAATATCATAATCCTGATCAGAAGAATCAGAAGGAAAATCAGTTCTGGGTCTCAGAGGGAGAAGACTGGCTTCCTCTAATTAAAGTAATAAGGTCTTCAACCATTCTTTTTTTTTTTTTTAGGCATATGGGCCTGACCATGCGGTTTGGATGTCGGTTTTCTAGGCGTGGGTCGAGTTTTAGGCCTTGAAGAAGATGGCGTCGGTTTGAAATGCAAGTCAGCAGGCCTGAATACACCCTCAGCAGCTCCGGACCCATCCAAGGTAGAGACATCTGGAGGTTCCATAGTCAAAGAAGCATCTCGTGGCATACCGGACTCCGAATGGGTCTCAGAGGCCTGCAAATCTGAAGTAGCGGGTATCAGGGGCTGCAAAAGTGCCTCACTGAGTACCGGCGAACTGGTGACTAGCTTAACGGAAGCATCGCTGGCAGCTTTGGACCTATTCGGCCTGTCTTTATCTTTACATTTTTTCAGAATGTCGGTAGCGACAGCGAGGGACGTCATGGTCTGGGCCTAAGCAAGGAATGCAGTACGAATGAAAATCTTTGAGGTATTTGCTTTCCACAGGTAATATAACTTAACTTTTACTGACACTGGTTAAGAGCAAGAAAAAGGATCCCCAACGGGGTACATAGCTTTTTTGAAGACTTCGGTTCTGAAACTCAGATGAAAATTTCAGGAGTCGACCAACTGGCACTTGCGAACTGCTTCTGCTTCGGGCACCGCGCGGCAAGAAAGACTGATGTAATGGCGTCGGCTGCATGTTTTATACCCCTGACGACCTGACGTCATGGAAGAAGAGACCGCATCCGACAGGACCCAAGACTTTGATATTCAGGCCGGCTGACGGCTACCCAAATGTAAGGACTGCAACAGTGAAACATGAAGAACATCTGCACTGAGGCTACTAAATCCAGTCAAATCACTCACCTAGAAAATCTGTCTGGTATGACTAGACGTGGCTAGCCTGACTGATGCTTTTGGGCTCTTCTCAAGTTTGAGAGAGATCTTTTTCTTAAGGAGGTGGACAAGTCCTGGAAGTCTGTGGGTTCCCTTAAGAGATTCACGGAGACCTCCAAATGTAATGAAAGAATGCTTCCTCTTCTGCAGATCACTCATCAAATTGCTCTCCTTCCTACAAGGAGCACCCAAGATAACCCATTTAATCTCTTCCTTAGAAGAGGGCCTAAGCCACAACATCCTGCACTAGCACAAACCTTTCTGTTACCTAACCTAAGAGAGATTACTACAAACTGCAGTGATGAAAGACACGCAGCTAAAGGATTTAATCCCCACTGCCTACCCTATCAAAAACTTTAGTCTTTGGCAGGCAGCAAGGTGGCAAGATCCTAGTTTCTGAAATCTACGCTGGACGAAATAAATCTATGTGTGGAGTTAGAGAAATAGTTCCTGAGGGTACTCATAGCAAATATGGAGATAAAGACATATCCCATATGACTGGAGAATAAGCATTCTAGTGTCAGTGTACAAGAACAAAGGGAGCATTCACAACTGTTGGCAGTACAGAGGCTAATAAACTTCTGTCACATTGCATAAAAGTACTGGACAGGGTGATTGACAAACTAATGCACAAAGTAGAAGACTAAGACTGGAAGTGAACAGTTTCTATCAATCAGGATGCAGCACAACTGACCTGATCTTTGCCATGAAACAGACAGCTGAGAAGCTGCTAGAGGTAAGGATAAACTCCAACTGGTCATTCCTAGACTTAGGAGAAAGTATATGACACTGTTCCAAGAAAGTGGATTTGGTCAGTCCTGTGATGACTCAAAGACCAGGAGACATTGGCAGAATTAATGTAGGCTATATGCAAAGACCCAATGACAAAAAGTTTTTGGACTTCATAGAGGAGTTCTCAGAGAGAGTCGGTGTGCATCAGGGTTCCGCTCTGAGCACACTGCTGTTCATACCGGTGGACTACAATAGCAAACAAGTCGGAGGGAAAGATAAACAAAACTAGTGTATCCAAACACTGTGGCATTACAGGAAGCATCTGAACAAGAACTTCAGCAATGACAGGAGAATAGAATTTAAAACTAAAGGCACATGGGATAAAACTGAGTATGGACAAGTCAATTGTCAAGACAGCAAATGGGGGAAATCAGAAGCTGAAAAAAAGAAAATAGTGTAACAGGTTAACAGTGTCAAGTACTTAGGAGTGGTGGTTGAAGAAAAGGAAAGTCTGACTAAACAGATCAAAGCTAGAAACAGAGAAGATGCAGTCAATTGAAAGAGTGCCAGTGGTTGGTTGTGACAGAAAAATGCCAAAGTTGTTGAAAAGTAAGGTGCACAAAACAGTGGTGCAAGAAGTACTACTGTATAGTAAAGAAACATGGGCAGTTAAGTCATAACAATTGGGAAGATGAATGCCTGAAACGTGGTAGAATGCACACTGTGGGACAGAAGAAGATACAAGGTCATTAGTGCAGAAGCCAAAGTACCTCCAATTGCAGAGAATGTCAAAAACAAATTATTGTGGCTAGAGCACATGAGCAGGCAAACCAGAAGGCAATCTGATGAAAACTTTGGAGAGACAGGAAGAAGGCACAAGGAAATGAGGATGTACAGGGGAAAAAAAAAGATGGATGGACTGTGTGGATGTCCAGAAAAAGATAGATGGACTGCGCAGCTGAGACAGTTAGGCATAACTATCAAAGAAGGGAGGAGAGTGCACTGAATCAAGAAAGAAGGCAAGAATTGATATGACACCCTGACCCCATGTAGAATGATGAATGATGGATGATAACAATGGGCGGCTGTTGGTGATGGAGGACTGGGATGGATGGGTGATCGGTGCTGGTGATGTTTATGTGATCTAAACCAATGTATTTTCTGCCCGTCTCAATATATGGATATATCAGATCTAATCAGAACAGATACTGGCAACTTTTTAGACTCTGAGCCACGGCTCGGGCATCTCCACTCTATCCATAATTCCCTCCAATCGATACAATACCTTAGATCACATCCAATCCTTGCATGCAGCAAATGAGATCTACGGGCCCAGAGTTTTGCCATCTTGTTTATAGAACAGGCATTTTTCCTTTTATAGGAGGTTTTGTATTTTTTCTACCTTTAGTCTTTGTAATAGTGTCTGGTTAATACTAGTAATTCGGAAAAAACGGACCAGCATCAGAAAAGTTGTGTTTTTGCAATTTTACCTCCCACCCTTTAACACTTCCCTCTCTCAAACTTTTCTGTTAGAATAGTTTAGAGTGTTAGTATAATTTTGACCTTTAAGGTTCTGGCTTTAATTCATACAGCAAATTTGTTCTTGGGCTATTAGCTGCTTCGATAGTTTGTAGTGTTGTGCGAGTGTGCTTGCTGTGTCTACGTCTTTTGCTGCTGCGAGGGACATGGCATCAGGCTTCAAAACTTCACCACTTGTTGGCACAAGATCAGCCCACAGGACCCTCATTCTCTCTACGTGTATTGTTTGGAAGTGAATGTCCTAGAAATAAAATGCAAGCCTTGTTTTCCTAAAGAGCCAGAGCTCTTGCACATTGGTGCAAGAAAGGTCTTCTACCTGTTCCAACAGGAGAACTGACACAGTCATGGCCTCTACTTCCCTTTCTGGAAAGGAGACTGAGAATAAGGCAAAGTCTTCCAAAGTGAAAGAGAAAGAAAAAGGAAAGGATAAGGAGAAAGCAAGAAAATGAGAGAGAAACCTGATGGAAAAGAAAAAGATCCATCGAACATTTGGGTCCAAGCTCAGAGGTTCAGAACTGGTTACTATCTAGGAATCTATCTGGATCAAAATTTCCCTTCTCCCCTCTAAGATTTTCTCCTTGGATCCATTCTCCTAGTCTGCAGATGTGACTGAAGCATCAGTCTTCCAGGCCTCCTTTGGTGGCCTATATTCAACCTTAAACCCATCTCAACATCCTATATAAAAAAATTACTCTCCAAATTAAAACCCTGCTCCAATGCCCCTGACAATATCCCATTCTCCTTCCTAAAAGTAACTGCAGATGGTATCGCTCTTCCCATTAGCATCCTGATCAATAGATCCATGCTAGAATCTTATGTTCCCAAACTATGGCGCACTGCCTTCATTCTACCTCTCCATAAAGGAGGCAAAAACAAGAAGATGATCTACTTCCACCCCACAGCCATCCTCTCCCCAATTTCCAAACTACTAGAAAAACGCATTCACATTCAGCTCATGCCATTCTTGGCTAACCAACTAATCACTCCATCCCAACACGGCTTCCGTCCAGGCCATAGTACAACCACTGCACTTCTCCTTCCTAGAGACAATAAATCTTGCCCGGGACTCTGGAAAAACAGTTTCTACTGTTCTTCTAGATCTGTCCAAGGCATTCAATACCATCTCCCACATCCATCTCCTAAACCATCTCTCCAACCTTAATCTCTCCCAGAATACCTTATCCTGGTTCTCTAGCTACCTCTCCAATAGATCGCCAGCTGTAAAATAGACAGGCACCTCAACCTTCCTTCCCACCCCACTGGGGCTCCCCAGGGATCCATACTCAGTCTAATGCTGTTTAACATCTTTATTAACAATTTCCACAAAGCCATACCCAATACCAAAATTGTACAATATGCAGACGTTTCCACATTAATCTGCAGTGCCACCAACCTCCCAGAGCTTCAGACACTGACCTGAGCTGCTTTCTCTACCACTGAAAATTGGATGCTTCAGAATCACCTCTCACTAAATGCCAATAAATCCAAAATACTATTTTTTCCCTCAAAAGCTTCCCCTCTTGATAAAAACTCATTCTAAATCATTAACCAAAACAACTCCATTACAGAGGTTGTTCCCTTTGCCAAACTACTTGGGGTCACTATTGATGAACACCTGAAATTTGACACACACATCCAGCAAAACATTAAGAAAACACACATAAAACTTGGTATGCTATACAGGAACATCCAATTACTCTCTCCTTCCACCAGAGAGATGCTTGCCATTACCTATCTACTCCCCTCACTAATGTATGGCGCTCCTCTATTAACTAACTTATCTGCCACACTCACTTCAAAACTGGAAGTCTGTTATAACAAGATTTCTAAATTTGTCAAAGCCAAATTACTCCTCACATCACTGTATTGCCCTTAATTTGTTACACTGGCTTGAACTCTCCAACCATCTAGACTATCTTCAGATTACCACAGCCCACAAATGAATCTTTCAACCCTCTAAGTGCCCTGCTCTATGCAACATCCTTCTCCCCTACACCCCTCAGAACTCTCAGATCTACTCACCAAGACCTAGTCTGTGTCTGAAAACCCAATTGCCCTGCTGGTCAACTCCTGCTATCCTTTTCCTTAGCAAAAAAATGGAATTCTCTTCCTCTCTAAGGACCTGTGCAAACTTTGAAAACTTTCAATCTCAATTACATTCCTACCTTACTCTAACAGAATATGCAACTGCATTCTCCCCACCTAGTCCTATAATTCTCTCTCCACCTCTAAACCCCTCTCCAGCTATGATTACTAGCCTCTCTAAGCTATGATCTATAGGCTACCACACGTGTACATATTGTAAATATCAAATTTGTACCATGTACGTAAGAATTTACACCTGCTCTCTAACATGACATGTAACTGTAAATTGTTCATTAATATTGTCTGTATCTTAAAGGTAACATGTACCCAAGAAATTACACCTGCTCTCTAGCATGAAACAATTGTAAATTGTTCTTCTTTTCTATATTGTATCTGTATCTAAACTTTGTAACATGGAGCTTTTCTCCCCAGGCCTCAACTGAAAACGGGCTCCCTGAGCCCTGTGGACATTGCCGGTCATCAAACTGGAAATATAGGAGTCTGCCTGAAGCAGACAAAAGTACAGTTTTGTACCTACCATAAATGTAGATGTTCGGGTGTACACCCTGCTGCAGTCAGTGCGCCAGGGGTATATATAATGCATCCAACGCCATTTTCTTCAGTTTTTCTTGCCCCAGATGTCAGGTGCCCCCAAAAAGGTGGTCAGTAATTAGTACCAAATTAAGTAATTTTTTGCACAAACACAAAATCCCTCCAGCTATAAGCAAATACATCAGGAAGGTATTGTAGAGATTTTAGCCAGTTAGATCAGAGGGGATGGAGGGAGGGTAACCTTGACTGCAACAGGGTGTACACTCTAACATCTACATTTATGGTAGGTACAAAACTGTACTATGTTCATCGTGTTAACCTGCTGCAGTCATCACACTTGGGTAGAATCCCAAAGCTAAGGATGGGTGGAGGAGTTATAGAGGGTTAGAGGAGGCTAGAAGGCCCTGCAGAACTGCAGTGGTGAAGCCAGCTCTAGTCTTAGAATAAAGTGGTAAGTGATAGCGTTTGGTAAAGGTGTGTACTGAACTCCAAGTTGCAGCTTCCAAAATCTCCTTGGTAGGAACCCCCCCTGAGGAAGGCTGTAGATGTAGCTGTTGCCCTGGTAGAGTGGGGCCTAATGGTAGCAGGTACTGGTTTTCCATGATGGGTATAGCAAAAACAAATGCAATGTCCTATCCATTTGGAAATGGTCTGTTTTGATATGGCCTTCCCTTGTGAAGCTGTAGCATAGGATACAAAGAGCTGATCAAATTTTCTGAAAGCCTTAGTTTTATCCAAGTAGTAACGAAGTTGCCTGTGAATGTCAAAGGAATGCAGGAGTCTTTCTCCTTTGTTCTGTGGATTTGGGAAGAAGGTGGGTAAGTGGATGGTTTGATTTAAAGCCACACTGGAAACCACCTTAGGCATGAAGGAAGGATTAGTTCGTAGAGAAATTCTGTCTTGATGGAAAATGAGGAAAGGTTCCACTGTCATTAGTGCCTGTAGCTCAGACTCTTCTAGCTGAAGTTATTGCTAGCAGCAGGGCAGTCTTCCATGATAGAAACTGTAGATCTGCAAAGAAATCTGGTTCAAAGGGAGGTAGCGTAAGTTTTTCCAGAACAAAATTGAGGTCCCATGTTGGTGTAGGTGCTCTCCTGGGGGGCCTAATGTTTTTTGCCCCTCTGAGGAACTGCCTTAGAAGTGGATGCGAAAATAAGGGTGGATCCGTGCTGTAGTGTGCTGAAATAGCTGATGCATGGATTTTAATGGAAGAAAAAGAAAGTCCTTTGTGCAACATCTCAGTTAAATACTGTAGAATCTGAGGCATGTGAGGCTGAAGTGTGTTTTGGCCTTTAGCTTGGTTCCAGGCGCAAAACCTTTTCCATTTATCCGAATAGGCCTTCCTGGTGCTGGGCCTCCTAACTTCCAGAATAACATCCATAACTGCTTGGGAAAGAGGAGCTGGATGCTTAGGTGATTTGCCATGCAGCCAGATTTAAGGTTTTGAGTTGGCTGTGAAGAATCTGATTGTTTTGCTGTGTGAGCAAATGGGCAATTTGTGGTAAAATCCAAGGTGGGCCCTGGGCCATATTCCTCAATAGTGGGTACCAGTGCTGGCGTGGCCAGTCTGGGGCTATGAGTATCAGTCGTGGTCTCTCCTTTCTGACTTTCAGAAGCACCTTTGTGAGGAGAGGCAATGGAGGGAAGGCATATACTGTCAGGTTTTTCCAGCTGAATGAGAGTGCGTCCACTTTCCAAGCTTGATGGTGAACTGTCCTTGTACAAAATTTTGTTAGTTGATAGTTTTGAGGACTGGCAAACAGGTCTATGTCTGGAAGGCCCCATTTTTGAGTTATCATTGCAAATACTTGTGGATCCAGTTTCCACTCGTGGGGATCCATGATGTTTCTGCTGAGGTCGTCTGCCAATGTGTTCTTTTGTCCTGGCAGGAATTGAGCTTGTAACTGAACTTGGCAAGCCAGAGCTGTGTTCCACAAGGTCACTGCTTGCATGCATAGAGGGTAGGAGTGTGTACCCCCTTGTTTATGTACCACATTACTGTGGTGTTGTCCGTCCTTATTATAAGTTGTCCTGGATATAATAGATTCTTGAAGGCTGTCAGAGCATTCTGTACAGCTAGCATCTCTTTTTGATTGATGTGCAGATTCCTTTAATCTGCAGTCCATACGCCTTGAACGCACTGTCCTGCCATGTGTGCCCCCCAGGCGTAGTCCGATGCATCTGTTGTCAGTTTGCCTGGCTGGGGGCAAGGTGAAAGGCTGACCCTTGTTGAGATGACATGCCTGTGACCACCATAGAAACTCCTGTTGTAGGCAGGGAATGAGAGATATTGTGTCCAAGCTGTGGCTGTGTTGAGACCATACGCTTTTTAGGTACCACTGTAATTTCCTCATATGCAGCTTTGCAAATGGTATTAGTAGTATGCAAGATGCCATGAAGCCCAAGGCCTGCAGAATTTTTCTTGCAGGTAGTTGGGTCTTTGTTGCCATTGTTTTGAAATATTGAGTCAGTTGTAGTTTGTCTGGCGTCAGATAAGCCTTCTGGGCCGTTGTATTCAAGCTGGCACCCAGGAATGTCATGTTTTGTGAGGGTACTAGTTTTGATTTCTTTTCGTTTACTGTGTACCCCAGGCAACTTAGAAGATGTTTTACAAAAGCCAGATGTTGTAAGAGGGTGTCCTTGCTTTCTGCTTGGATGAGGCAGTCGTCCAGGTATGGGTATATTTGAATTCCTCTTTGTCTGCAGTATGCAATTACTGGTGCCAGCCATTTTGTGAAGACCCTGGGTGCAGTAGATAAGCCAAAGGGCAGTGCAGAGAATTGGTAATGGGTTGAACCTGCAATGAAACGGAGGTATCTTCTGCAATTTTGTCCGATAGGGACATGCAGGTATGCCTCCTTGAGGTCCAATGTTACTAGCCATGCTTTCTTGCCCAACATGGGAAGAAGCTGCTGTAGTGTTAGCATCTTGAATTTGGGTACTTGTAAGAAGGTGTTTAGAATTGAAAGGTCCAGAATTGGTCTCCAGGCATTGTCCTTTCTAGGAACTAGAAAGAGTCTTGAGTAAAATCGTTGGCCTTGCTCTGGAGTAGATACCAGTTGAATGGCTTTCATGTCCATGAGAGCTGTAATTTGTTTTTGTGCCTTTGCCCATTGATTTTGTGGCAGGTTTGGCATTCCTCTTTTCATTGGCAAGGTGTGAAAATGGAATCTGTATCCTCGTGAAATTATGTCTAGGACCCATTTGTCCTTTGTGACAATGTACCAGTTGTCTGAAAAAAGTGTGAGTTTTCCTCCCAAGGGGGCTGCCAAGAGAGTGTTGCTTGGCCAGATGAGGTGCAAGTCATTGAGTTTGCCTTCTGGTAGTTTGGGACCTGTCTTCTCCTCCCTTCTGTGTTGCAGTGCCCCATTGTCGAGGTTTGTACTGGGCTTGTGGTTGCCCTCTGCCTCTTGGACGTCTGTATTTACCCCTCTGTGGTCTGTCAGTAGCTGGAAAGGACCAATTTTTTGTTGGCCAATTTCTGCTGAAGTGAGGGGGCTGTACCTGTAGAAATTCTTTGACTGTCTGCATAGATTTTGCCTTATCCTCCATTTTCTTTAAGACGACTTCTGCATCCAGAATCTTTGCTTTAACATGATCAGGCAGAGTTTGTTCCTTTAACCAAGCATGCCTACGTATAACAGACCCAGTGACAGCTGCTCTGCAGGAAGCCTCCAAAGAATCAAAACCACATTGTAAAGTATGTTTGCCCACCTGTTCAGTTGCATGCAACAGATCCTGCATTTCTTTCAATTCAGACTGTTGAGGGACTGTGCTCATTTTTTTGTTTTAACTGAGACATTAGAAATTGCTGATATTTTAGCATGTGAAATTGGCAATTTAGTTCCCTCATAGCTAGAGTGGCTGAGGTGTAAAACTTTTTCCCCCACCTGTCTAGTGCTCTGGAGTCCCTTTCAGAGGGTACAGGATTTTTTGCCATAGAAGCCTTAGCCCCTTTGGGACCCTGGGAGATGGTCTCTGGATCAGTAACAGGGCTTTTATAAAGGAATTTGTGGGAATCAGGCACTCTATAGTATCTGTCAGGTTTGGCTGGAGCAGGAGGCAGAGAATCTGGGTTCAAACTGGATTCTAAGTAAACATCATCCACAATGTCTAAAACTGGGGGGATGGCAAGTGGTCTCTGCTGGGGGAGTAAAAGAAACTCTGAGCCTTTTCTTTGAGTCAGAGTAGTCCTGACCTTCCCAGTGAAAATGTTCCCTCATAGTGTGTAAAGTTTCCCCAAAGAAGTAGTCTTCAGGGGGAGAAGCTGAGGGAATAGAATCCTCAGCATCAGAATCTTCATAAGGGGAGAAGGAGTAATCTTGGTCCTCAGAGGAGCCTGAGGAAATAGAGACTTGTTCAGAGGAGGCATAATCTTCCTCTTGTCTAGGCCTTTTGTCGGGTGGGGGTTGGGAACCCCTGATTAAAGAGATCAAACCTTCAGCCATTTTGAGCATCTGTTTCTTAGGCATGGGGCCTTGAACTGGAGACTGAAGTGCAGTCTTTTTAGGTTTAATAGGAGTCTTAGTTTTACGATACGTTTTTATGGTGAGCGTCGGTCTGAAGACGCCTTCAGAAACCGAAGGTGTTTCTGCAGCACCGACATCTTTATCAGCAGTGTCGTCGGTAGGGGGTAAACAAAATGGCTGCGTCGGCCTAGTACTCTCCGCCAAAAGCTCCGAAGCGGTCTCAGGTTCCAGATCTGCGGTAGTCGGGGGCTGTGTCGGAGCCTCACTGAAGATCGGTGAACCGGAGACCGGACCAGCTGAGGCCTTGGAGTCTGGCTTGGGTCTAGGCTGCCTGTCCTTGCGTTTTTTGTGCACGCCGGTAGTCGGTTGCTCCGACGGCATAGTGTAGTTAAAGTTTCTACCGTAGTGTCGTGCAAAATCAAAACTTTTTTTATAGTACGCTTATTAAACCTAGCACAAAAACGACAACCAGTGACGTCGTGGTCTGGGCCTAGGCAAGGTATGCAGTAAGAATGAAAATCCTTATGAGGTATTTGCTTCCCACAAGAAATACAATTGTTAACTTTCTGACATCGGTCTGAGGCAAGAAAAGTTTCCCCAATGGGGTACTTAGCTTTATTGAAGACTTCGGATCTGAAATTAGAGTTTGAAAATCTCAGGATTCGGCCGACCGGCACTTGCGAACTGCTTCTGCTTCGGGCACCGCGCGGCAAGAAAGACTGAAGAAAATGGCGTCAGATGCATTATATATACCCCTGGCGCACTGACGTCAGGGAAGAAGCAACAGCAATCGACGCCGGACAAAGACTTTGGAATTCCGGCCGACTGCGGGACCGCCTGACGACAGGATAACCCCAAGTGTGATGACTGCAGCAGGGTAACACTATGAACATCAAGGTAATATGGAAGTTAGAGGACTCAAATCCAGAGGGGGTTCCTCCCAGCACCTCCTCCCCAAGGGGTACTGGATCCAGCTCCTACAATTCCTCTTCTGGTATCCCCTTCTCAGTCTAGCTCTTGGAGCTGTGACTAAGGAGCAGTGTTACATGCAGAATGTCCCTGGAGCAGATAGCTTGGTTGGCTTTGACAGAACCAGCAGGCCAGACCCAAAGCTTGAGAATCAGGGTGGACTCCACAGCTGTCAGAGCCATCCCTCCTTCTAAACATATCTGCTCTGGATAGCTCAGCTCCGACATCTAAGCAGAGTCGGGTTGGATCCTTAGAAATTCCCCCTTCAGGTTCTTCAGATCCCAAGGGTCCTTCTTCCTCATTTCCAATTTTGACTTCAGCATTTCACGCTTTTGAAAGGGTACTCTCTAGGTCTATAGAAGTCTCACTCTCACCTGGCTTCATCCTGATCCCCTCTGGATCCTGCTGAACCTTCTACCAAATCATTTTGTCAGACAGGGAAAGCCAGGTCCCTTGAGCCTCAAGGACATTCAACAGGAGAGTCTCCCTTCTGTTTTCCAAGACATCCATGCAGCCAACTACCACGGAAAGTTATAGCAAGTAGACATACAAATGGAGGCTTCTAGATTCCCTTCATGATGTCCTAGAATTGATGAAGCAATGATGGGGAGGGTTAATCCACCAATGCTCTCTCCCAAGAGCAGTCTGTGTTCCTTGAGGCTTTTAGGACTGGCCATCTACTTCCTGTGTGGTCTCTTCTATGGATGAACTCACTGATTTTCTCTCTCAGAAAGCATGGAAGGAACCGGATGTGGTGGAGCAGATATCAAGTAACTTTAATAAAATTCTGATTACTCCTTTAAATGGGTCTCAGTGAAGCAAGGATCCCACCCATACATGCCATCGTAGTCGCAGCAGCCACAAAACAAAAGGAGCCATCAGAACAGAAATCCTTTGTCCATACCCATAAGAGGGAGTTGTTCAAGGAGTTGTACAGGTTTGGCAAGTGGATTTGTGCTTCAGCATCACTTGCTTTATGTGAGAAGAATTACCCAGCACAACTGACATTTTCCTGGAGAGACTTGACCAAGGAGCTTTCCAAGTTCCTCAAGCAAAACTTACCTGCAAATGTACAGAAGAAAGTAAAATCACAGGTAAACACTGTCCAAGTCCATATCTAATGAGTCTATCACCTTGCTATCGAATGCAACTGAAGGCACAGAGAGTTGCAGGCACTGGCATGGTTATACAATAGACTGTCCTGTTGCATTTCAGCGCTGAGTTTCAAAGATGTGCTTTTGAATGTCTCCTTCCATGGGTTAACGCTTTTCAGACCAAAGATCAAAGAAATACTCACCAGAAGTGAACAGGAGGGAAACAAGGTCTGTTGTATGCATTTGATTTTCCACCCCTCCAATCGAAGTCTTTCTCCCAGAATCAAAAGGGCAGAAAAAAGTTGTAGTTCCGCAAGCCCCATAGTATTCCGCAAGCCCCATAGTATTACTCAGAACACTTTAGAGGATGGACATCCCACCACACCAGGGCAGAGGAGAAACTACGTTAACGTCCATCTCCCCCTTGGGAGAGGCAATCTACTTCTGAACAGCTACCCAACTGCTGCATTCTGAAAGCAGTCAGGAGGGACTTCTCTTTCCACCCTCATGCTTGGTTAGCCATCATTCAAGTGTGTCTTGTGTGCAAAAAATTATAACCAGAGACTTTGTTATTCTCAGTTTCCTATCCACAAAAACAAAAGAAAACTTCCTGATGCTCCACCCAGTCAATGGAAGGCAAGCAGTTAGAGATTTCAAAGCTGCCAGAAAAGCGAGATTGACAGATCAGCAAAGATACTTTTTGGTTCAGAAAAAGACTGGGGACCTCAGGCCCATTTTGGAAATCAGTTACCTAAACCAGTGTGAAAAACAGATGAAATTACAGATGGCCACATTTCAGTCCATTCTGCAGCTTTTGAGGAAAATGACTGGATGCGCTCAGTGGACCTGCAGGACACCTACTATCCTATCAAAATAGTGAGGCTGTCCAGGAGGTTCTTCTACTTCCAGATGGAAACCAGTCACTTCCAGTTCAGGGCACTGCCCTTTGGTCTCACCACAGCCTCCAGGGTGTTGGAAAGGCATGGCAGTGGTTGCAGTGCATCTCAGACTGCATGGGTTCAGGGTGCAACCACACTTACATGACTGGCTCATTACCACTTCCATGAGGATCTACTTGTTCTGGCAGGGACTCTCTTGAGCCACCTATGTCACTAACTAGGGATTACAAATCAACTTAGAGAAGGCAGCTAACCCCGGCTCAAATGCTAGTTAGGGTGTCACAAAGACACTCTCTCAAAACTGCCAAACTCCTGGATTCCACAGTACTCTCTCACTGTCTGAAACTCCTGAAGTTCTTTCCCACGTGAAGCCCATGGCAAGGCTGATCCTTCAACTACCGGGGTCGATGGCTGCTTTGCTTACACTGGTTCCTCGTGCCAGGTTTCAAGAAAGTTCTGCAGTGGACGCCTCCTGCCCTGTAGTCCTACTTCACCCTTTCATCTCCAATGCCACGACGACTACAAAAACCTACCTTCGGGGGAACTGGGGAGACATTTTGAAGGGAAGACACCCCAAGGCACGTGGACTACTTCAGAGGCCAAACTTCACACCAACATCTTCAAGGTAAAGGCAGTCCTAACACTGCAGGCCTTTCACAACTCTCTCCCAAAGGGTGTGATTTCTATCCAGACAGAATATGATGGTAGTCTGGTACATCAGCAAACAATGGAGGAAGTACAGTTGTGTACACTTACCATAAATGTAGATGTTCAAGTGTATTCACTATTGCAGTCATCACACTTGGGTTATCTGCCTGCAGGTAGCCCTCAGTCGGCTTGAATACCAGAGTCTTGGGACTTCCGCATCAGTTGCTGTCACCTCTTCCATGACGTCAGGTCATCAGGGGTATAAAACATGTAGCAGACATCATTACATCAGTTTTTCTTGTCCCAGATGTCAGGATCCCCCAAAACAGGAAGCTATTACTTGGTGTGGAACACCTCTAGTAAAAAGTAAATACCCCTGCCATAAAGGATGGCCATAAAGAGGATAGGTAGAAAGGATAGAGAAAAAAGTACAGTTTTGTACCTACCATAAATGTAGATGTTCGAGGATTCCATTGCTGCAGTCCTGACTATTGGGTATAGTCCGCGTCCCAGTCGGCCCGAATACCAGAGTATAAGGCTGACGTCGGTCAGGGCGCATTAGACTGACGTCAGTACGTCAGGGTACTAATGCGCATGACCGACGTCATATCCTCAGTCTTTTCTTGCCCCAGATGTCAGAAGACCCAAAAAGACAAGTCCCCAAAACAACCTGCACCAAAAACATGTATAATATATACAACAATATATACATATATATATAAAATATAAGCATGTAAACTCACCTACACAACCACCCCTAAACACAGAGGGGAAGGAGGGAGGGTAAATTGGACTGCAGCAATGGAATCCTCGAACATCTACATTTATGGTAGGTACAAAACTGTACTATGTTCTTCGTCTTCCATTGCTGCAGTCCTGACTATTGGGTAGAATCCCAAAGCAGAGGTAAGGGAGGCTGGCAAATTATAAAGTAGCAGGAGCTGACAACATGCCTTGTAAAACAGCTGTGGCAAAACCAGCCCTAGTCTTAGAGTATACAGGCAGGTGATAATGCCTAGAGAAAGTATGCACTGAACTCCAAGTAGCTGCTTCCAGAATATCCTTAGTTGCCACCCCCCTTAGAAATGCTGTTGAAGTGGCAGTAGCCCTAGTGGAATGAGGCCTAATCCCAGCTGGAACCTCTTTGCCATGATGGGAATAACAAAATGCAATGCAAAAGCCAATCCACCTAGAAATAGTTTGTTTTGACACAGGCTTGCCCTGTGAACCCAAAGCAAAAGAAACAAGTAACTGCTGAGACTGCCTAAAATTCTTAGTCCTGCTCAAATAATAACGCAATTGCCTGTGTACATCTAAAGTGTGCAAAATCTTTTCCCCTTTATTTTGAGGATCTGCAAAAAACGTAGGCAAATGAATAGTTTGGTTTAAAGCCACACTAGAAACCACCTTAGGCAGAAAGGAAGGATTAGTACGTAATGATACCCTGTCCTTATGGAAAATCAAAAAGGCTCTACTGCCATAAGGGCCTGCAACTCAGACACCCTTCTTGCAGAAGTAATAGCCAACAGAAAAGCAGTCTTCCATGACAAATATTTCAATTCAGCAGTAGCTGCAGGCTCAAAAGGTTGTAGAGTAAGTTTTTCCAACACAAAATTGAGATCCCAAGCAGGAGTAGGAGCTCTACGTGGGGTCTTATATTCTTTGCCCTCTAAGAAACTGCTTGAACAAAGGATGCGAAAACAAAGGTGGGTCACAATCATAGTGAGCTGAAATTGCTGCAGCATGAATCTTTATGGAAGAGAAGGACAAACCTTTGTCCAATAATTCAGTAAGATATTGAAGAGCCACACTCAAATTGGGCTCTGAAATCTCCAAATTCTTTGCTGTACTCCAAAATAAAAATCTCTTCCATTTTTCTGCGTACACTCTCCTAGTACTAGGCCTTCTAGCTTCCATAATCACATTTAAAACTTGTTGAGGAAGCTGAGACCTGCTGTGCTTCAACACAGAATATGCCAAGCTGTGAGATGAAGAGATTGAAGCTTGACATTGAGCAGATGACCGTCCTTCTGAGATAACAGATGAGGAATCAGAGGTAAAGGCCATGGAGGCTTCTTTACAAGACTCCGTAGAAGTGGGTACCAGTGTTGCCGAGGCCAATCTGGAGCTATCAAAATCATCCTTGGCCTGTCTTGTCTGACCTTTAATAATACCTTTGGAAGAAGAGGCAGAGGTGGAAAGGCATAGACATGAAGGTTTTTCCAACTGAAAGACAGAGCATCCACTTTCCAAGCTGTGTGATGAAACCCCTTTGTGCAATACTTTGGCAGCTGGTGGTTTAGTGGAGAAGCGAACAGATCTATGTCTGGAGTTCCCCATGACACTGTCAATTTCTGAAATACATGAAGATCCAGTTTCCACTCGTGGGGATCCATGATTTGTCTGCTTAATACATCTGCTAGGGAGTTCTGTGCTCCTGGCAGAAACCTTGCCTGAAGAGTTAGATGCAGGCTTAACGCAGTCTCCCATAAAATCATTGCTTGCCTGCATAGAGGATAAGAATGTGTTCCCCCTTGCTTGTTGATGTACCACATGACAGTTGTGTTGTCTGTTAGAATCAACACCTGCCCTGGAAGAAGTAACTCCTTGAAAGCCATCAATGCAAACTGGACTGCTAACATCTCCTTCATGTTGATATGTAGATGCTGTAGTCTGGCAGGCCACTTGTCTTGTATCCACTTTCCATTTAGATGAGCTCCCAAGCAGTGTCCGAGGCATCTGTCGTTAAAATCTGACTCGCCTCTGGCCGGGTCACAGAGAGTCCCTTGTTTAGGTGACATTCCTGAGCCCACCACAAGAATTCCTTTTGAAGGCAAGGTATTATTTGAATGACAGTGTCCAAATCTTGGCAGTGCTGTGTCCATACATTTTGAGATACCATTGCAGCTTCCTCATATGCAGTTTGGCATTGGGAAGCACCAGAATACAAGATGCCATGAACCCTAATGCTTGAAGGACTGTCCTTGCAGTCAGCACGGACTGATGAGATAGTTGATGGAAGTAAAGTGACAGACTCTTTTGTTTGTCCGGGGTTAAAAAGGCCATCTGGGCTGCTGTATTCAGTCTCACACCCAGAAAGCACATGTCTTGAGAGGGTACTAGACTGGACTTTATTTCGCTCACAGAATACCCTAGGCATCTTAGCACTGCTATGACATATTCCAGATGCTGTAGAAGGTCTTCCTTTTCTTGAGCCAGAATCAGGCAGTCGTCCAAGTAAGGATAGATTTGAATGCCTTGAAGCCTGAAGTAAGCTATCACTGGAGCCAGAACCTTTGTGAATACTCTGGGCAGTAGATAAGCCAAAGGGCAATGCAGAGAACTGATAATGAAAATCTCCAGTTCGAAACCGCAGATACTTTCTGCAACTTAGCCTTATAGGCACATGAAGGTAAGCTTCCTTGAGATCCAAAGTTACCATCCAGTGATCCTTGCCCAGCAGAGGTAACAGTTGCTGTAACGTCAACATCTTGAACTTGGGAATGTCCAGATAAGTGTTGAGGATAGATAAATCCAAAATTGGTCTCCACGTGTTCCCCTTCTTTGGTACTAGGAACAGGCGAGAATAAAATCCGAAGCCCCTTTCTGATACAGGGACTGGCTGAATGGCCCCTATCTGGAGTAACTGAGAAACTTGCTTGTGAGCCTCTTTTCTTTGTGGAGGAGGAACATCTGGCATGCCTTTGAAAGGGGGCATTGTGTGGAAATAAAATCTGTAACCGTGATGAATGATATCCAGCACCCATCTGTCTTGAGTGATTAAATCCCAATTTTCTTTGAAAAGAGACAATCTTCCTCCCAAAGGAGCTGCCAGACGAGAATCCACTGGCAGCTGAAAAGGCAGGTCATTGGGTCTGCTTACGAAAGGACTGACCCCTGCCCTCACCAGAAGTCTGAGCAGGTGAACTCTCTGATCTAGGCCTAAATGAACCTTGAGCCCTGCCCCTACCACGTCTAGACCTACCCCTAGACTGGGAACCATAAGCAGGATATGTCCACCCCTTAGCAGGCCAATTTCTACTAAACTTTGGAGGCTGCACCTGCAAAAAATCTTTAACAGTCTGCATAGACTTAGCTTTGTCTTCCATTTTCTTTAAGACTGCTTCCACAGGCGGTCCAAACAACACATCAGACTGTAAAGGAGCATCCAAAATCCGGTCTTAACATGCTCAGCTAAATTCTGATCCTTCAACCAGGCATGTCTGCGAAGAACAGAACTAGTAGCAGCCACCCTCGAGGAGGCCTGAACAGCATCAAAACCACACTGCAAAGAATGCTTACCCACTTGTTCAGACACATGAACCAAATCCAGCAATTCTTTACACTCAATACCTTCCGCCAAAGCATCCACCTTAGATTTCAATTGTGAAAGGAGATAATTCTGATATTTTAGCATGTGAAACTGACAATTCAATGCCCTCATGGCTAGAGTGGAAGAAGTATACACTTTCTTACCCCACCTATCCAAAGCCCTTGCCTCTTTATCAGAAGGTACAGGATTTTTAACCACAGAAGCTTTAACACCTTTAGGCCCCTGAGAAATAGTTTCTGGGTCCGCCCTAGGACTCTAAAACAAATACTTATGAGCTTCGGGCACCCTATAATACCTATCAGGCTTAACAGGAGCAGGAGGCAAGGAGTCAGGGTTCAGGGAAGCCTCTGCAAAAACATCCTCCACCACATTCAACACAGGAGGAATAGCTAAGGGCCTATGCTGGGGTAAAAACAAGAATTCCCGAAGCCTTTTCCTGGAATCAGAGTAATCCTGGCCTTCCCATTTAAAGTGCTCCCTCATGGAGTGAAGAGTCTCTGAAAATGAAAAATCCTCAGGAGGAGAAGCTGTAGGAGTGGAATCATCCACATCAGAATCAGAATAAGTAGGAAACTCTTGTAAGTCTTCCACAGAAGACTCTGAAGCCTGTGAACACTGTTCAAAACTATCAAACTCCTGTTCCACCCTAGGCCTCTTATCAGGCGGGGGCATAGAACCTCTAATTAGAGTAATCAAATCTTCAGCCATTTTAAGCATATGTTTCTTAGGCACAGAGCCCGAAATGCTAGGAGAAGCCCCCACCGAAGCTGAACTTGGCCTACCTCTAAAAGAAGCTTTGGCAACAGAAGGAGAGGCCCTAACTACCTTGCGCTTCTTGGATGAAGCGGGCGTCGGAGCATCCGACGGCATATTATAATTGCAACGCTGTCCAAACACTAACCTAGCACAATCTAGCCTCCTCTTAATAGTGCGCTTGTTAAATCTAGCACAAGAGCGGCAACCAACAACGTCGTGCTCAGGCCCTAAACAAGGTATACACAATGTATGATAATCCCTATGCGGTATCTGCTTCCCACAAGAAATACAGTTATTCACTTTTTCTGACATCCGGTTAAATACTGAGGCAAGAAAAACCAAAATGTTCTAACGGGGTACTTAGCCAACTCTGTTTCGGTCTGAAACTCCGATTTCGGAAAATCTCAGAACGCCAACCTGCACTCGCAAAATTGCTTCTGCATCGGACCATGCGGCAAAAAAGACTGAGGATATGACGTCGGTCATGCGCATTAGTACCCTGACGTACTGACGTCAGTCTAATGCGCCCTGACCGACGTCAGCCTTATACTCTGGTATTCGGGCCGACTGGGACGCGGACTATACCCAATAGTCAGGACTGCAGCAATGGAAGACGAAGAACATCAGGGGGATGGAGGGAGGGAAATCGGGACTGGAACAGTGAATACACTCTAACATCTACATTTACGGTAAGTGTACACAACTGTACTATGTTCTTCGTATTTCACTGTTGCAGTCATCACACTTGGGTTGATTCCCAAATCTGAGGAAGGGTGGTGGCAGTCAAGAGGTGTTAGGGCTGCCTAGCAGGCCTTATAAGACTGCTGTAACAAATCCAGCTCTGGATTTAGAAAAAATAGTTAAGTGGTAATGCTTGATGAAGGTGTGTACAGAACTCCAGGTTGCAGCTTCCAGGACGTCCCTGGTAGGGACTTCGCTGAGGAATGCTGTAGAGGTTGAAGTATCTCTAGTGGAATGAGTTCTGATTCCCAGAGGGGTAGGCTTTCCATGGTGCTTGTAGCAGAAATAGATGCAGTGTGCTATCCATTTGGAAATGGTTTGCTTTGAAATGGCCTTGCCCTCTGACACTGTAGCAAAGCTGAGTAGCAGCTGGTCAGATTTTCTGAAAGGTTTAGTCCTGTCAAGGTAAAACCTGAGCTGTTGTGCATGTCCAAGGAGTGCAGGATCCTTTCCCCTTTATTCTGAGAATTAGGGAAAAAGGTTGGCAAATGGATGGATTTGTTTAGAGCCACACTTGATACCGTCTTAGGCATAAAGAAAGGGTTAGTCCTGAGGGAAATCCTGTCGGCATGGAAAATAATGAAGGGCTCCATTGACATTAGTGCCTGTAACTCAGACACTCTTCTTGCTGAAGTAACAGCTAGAAGTAAGGCTGTTTTCCAAGAGAGGAATTTTAACTCTGCTGAAGCAGAAGGCTCAAAGGGGGGGGGTGAGCTTCTCCAGTACAAAGTTAAGGTCCCAGGTCAGGGTGGGAGCTCTCCTAGGGCGCCTTAAATTGTTAGCTCCTCTCAGGAACTGTTTGATGAGAGGGTGAGAAAAGAGAGTAGGCTCAATATTATAATGAGCTGAGATGGCAGAGGCATGAATCTTAATGGATGAGAAGGATATGCCTCTGTGGAGTAGTACTGCTAGGTAGTCAAGGATTTGAGGTAAGTTAAGCACAGCTGTGTCCTTTCCTTGATACTGACTCAAACAAGATATTTCCACTTTTCAGCATAGGATTTCATGGTACTAGGCCTTCTGGCCTCAAGGATGACATCCAGCAACTGTTTGCTGAGGGATGCTGGTGGTGCATTTAGGAAGCCAGGCTACTACAAGGTTTAGGGTTTGCAGCTGTGGATGCAAAATCTTTCCCTCCTGCTAAGACAGGGAAGGTGTGTGATTGTAGGTGCCTGGGTGGCACTGCTGTCAGAGTGCGTAGGAGTGGGTAGCAGCGCTGGCAAGGCCAGTCTGTTGCAATAAGGATTGCCATTGGCCTGTCCTATTTGATCCTGAATACTACTCGAGAGGAGGGGCAGAGGAGTAAAGGCATAAATTGAGAGGTTTTCCCATGTAAAGGATAGGGCGTCCACCTTGCAGGCTCTGCTGTGAGGATTCCTGGTGCAAAATTTGCTCAATTGGCGTTTTTTTGGGGAGGGGAGGCAAAAAGTCCACCTCCTCTGTTTCCCACCTCTGGGTTAGAAGTTTGAATGAGTTGGGGTCCAGTTTCCACTCGTGAGGATCCAGTGGTTTTCTGCTCAAGTCGTCTGCCAGTGAATTTTGCTTGCCTGGCAAGAACTGAGCTTTTAGGTACACTTGGATGCTCAAGGCTGTGTTCCACAGAGCCATGGCTAACCTGCAGAGTGGGTAAGAATGAGTTCTGCCCTGCTTGTTTATGTACTACATAACTGTGGTGTTGTCCGTCTATCAGGAGCTGTCCTGGAAGGATAAAGGTATTTGAAGACTGTCAGAGCATTCTGTACAGCATGCATCACTTTTTGATTGATATGCAGGGGGATTTGTTCTGGGCTCCATTTGCCTTGAATGCATTTGCCTGCCATGTGAGGCCCCCATGCACAGTCTGATGAGTCTGTTGTCAAGGTTTGGGCAATGAGGGGTTGATTGAAAGGAAGTCCCTTGGTGTGATTGCATGCTTCTGCCCACCAAAAAAACTCTGCCCTTAGACAAGGTATGACAGGAATCACAGTTTCCAGGTCCTGAGAATGTTGACTCCAGAGACTTTTTAAGTACCAATGAAGTTTCCTCATATGCAGTCTTGCATATGGAATTAGCAGAATGCATGAGACCATGAACCCTGAGGCTTGCAGTATTTTCCTTGCAGACAGCTGGGTTTTGTTGGCCATTAGTCTGAAATAGTTTGTCAAATGGACCTGTTTTTCTGGAGTGAGGAATGCCATCTGGGAAGTTGTGTTCAAGCTTACTCCCAGGAATACAATTTGTTGGCTGGGCACCAGTTGTGATTTCTTTTCGCTGATGGTGTATCCCAGTGAAGTTAGAAGTCCTTTTACAAATGCCAGGTGCTGAAGTTGTAATTCCTGACTGTCCGCCTGAATCAGGCAATCATCCAAGTATGGGTAGATTTGAATATTTCTCTGCCTGCAGTATGCAATGGCTGGAGCCAGGCATTTTGTGAATACTCTGGGCTCAGTAGATAAGCCAAAGGGAAGTGCAGAGAACTGAACGTGCATACAGCCTGCCCTGTAACGTAGATATTTCCTGCAAAACTCCCTTATGGGGATGCGCAGATAAGCTTCTTTTAAGTCTAGGGTGACTAACCAGTGATCCTTGGCTAGCACTAGAAGAAGCTGTTGCAGTGTAAGCATTTTGAATTTTGGGACCACCAGAAAGGTGTTGAGAATAGACAGATCCAGGATAGGGCACCAAGAGCCCTCTTTTCTGGGCACCAGGAACAGTCTGGAGTAAAAACCCTGTCTCCTTTGTTCTACTGGAACAGGTTGAATGGCCCTGACATGGAGAAGTGAAAGTACTTGCTTTTGAGCCTCTGCCCACTGGTTTGGAGGAAGGTCTGGCAACCCGCTTGGAGTTGGCAGTGAATGGAAGTAGAATCTGTATTCTTGGGATACAATGTTTAGAACCCATAGGTCCTAAGTAATGGACCTCCAGTTTTTTGCATGAAGGGCAAGTTTTACTCCTAGGGGCGCGACTACTTGGGCATGGCTGGGAAGGAAAATTGGAAAGTCATTGTGAACTTTTTCCATATGGGGGTGGCTTACCACTCCCTGGTTTTGAGGTGGAAACACTCCATTGTTTAGATCTCTGCATACCCTGGGACTGTAGAGTCTTGGTGGTCTGTTTCCCCTGGGTTTGGACTGAAGACCTGAGAGGGACTGGAAAGAACCAGTTTTTTGAAGGCCAATGCCTACTGAATCTAGGTGGCTGCACGTGTAAGAAATCTGACTGTTTGCATAGATTTAGCTTTATCGTCCATCTTTTTTAAGAACAACTTCTGCTTTTGTGCCAAACACTCCTGGTTTAATGGAGCATCTAGTAATTTTGCTTTGACATGGTCAGGCAAGACTTGTTCCTTTAGCCAAGCATGCCTCCTCAGTACAGACCCAGTGACAGCAGCCCTGCAAGATGCTTCTAAGTCATCAAACACACACTGCAAAGTATGTTTACTAACTTGGTTTGCAGAACGCATTAACTCTTGTAAATATTTTCTGCACAATCTGGAAAAAACACCATTTTTTATTTAATTAGTTCCATAATATGTTGCTGGTACTTCAACATGTGAAAAGTACAGTTTTGTACCTACCATAAATGTAGATGTTAGAGTGTATACACTGCTGCAGTCATTACACTTGGATTATCTTGCCGTCAGGCGGCCCTGCAGTGGACAGAGTTCCAAAGTCTTGGTCCGGTGTCGGTTGCTGTCGCCTCTTCCCTGACGTCAGTGCGCCAGGGGTATACAAGATGCAGCCGATGCCATTTTCTTCAGTTTTTCTTGCCCCACGTCAGGTGCCCCCAAAAAGGTAGGCAATGTAAAGTGCTAATGAAACATACATAAGAAAAGCAATCAAAAACTTTCAGTTACCAGCAAATACTCCCCATAGGGAGCAAAGGGTAGAAGGCCTAGGCAAGTATCAGCAAGGAAGAGTGAAGGAGGAAGGGTAACCTAGACTGCAGCAGTGTATACACTCTAACATCTACATTTATGGTAGGTACAAAACTGTACTATGTTCATCGTGTTACGCTGCTGCAATCATTACACTTGGGTAGAATCCCAAAGCTGAGGTTGGGTGGCTGGTTCTATAAGGCATTAGGGGTGGCTATAAGACCCTGCTGCACTGCAGTGGCAAAGCCAGCTCTGGATTTAGAGTAAAGAGGCAGATGGTAATGCTTGGTGAAGGTATGTACAGAACTCCAAGTTGCTGCTTCCAAAATGTCCTTGGTAGGTACTCCTCTGAGGTAGGCAGTTGAAGTGGCTGTTGCCCTGGTGGAATGAGACCTAATGCTGTTAGGTACAGCTTTCCCATGTTGTGTATAGCAGAAAAGTACAGTTTTGTACCTACCATAAATGTAGATGTTCGAGTATACACCCTGCTGCAGTCATCACACTTGGGTTATCCTGTCGTCAGGCGGTCCCCGCAGTCGGCCGGAATTCCAAAGTCTTGGTCCGGCGTCAGTTGCTGTCGCTTCTTCCGTGACATCAGTGCGCCAGGGGTATAAATAATGCATCCGACGCCATCTTCTTCAGTTTTTCTTGCCCCAGATGTCAGGTGCCCCCAAAGAGGTGGTCAGTAATTAGTACCAAATAAAGTAATTTTTTGCACAAACACAAAATCCCTCCAGCTATAAGCAAATACATCAGGAAGGTATTGTATAGATTTAGCCAGTTAGATCAGAGGGGATGGAGGGAGGGTAACCTGGACTGCAGCAGGGTGTACACTCGAACATCTACATTTATGGTAGGTACAAAACTGTACTATGTTCATAGTGTTACCCTGCTGCAGTCATCACACTTGGGTAGAATCCCAAAGCTATGGATGGGTGGAGGAGTTATAGAGGGTTAGAGGAGGCTAGAAGGCCCTGCAGAACTGCAGTGGCGAAGCCAGCCCTAGTCTTAGAGTAAAGTGGTAAGTGATCGTGTTTGGTAAAAGTGTGTACTGAACTCCAAGTTGCAGCTTCCAAAATCTCCTTGGTTGGTACCCCCCTGAGGAAGGCTGTAGATGTAGCTGTTGCCCTGGTAGAGTGGGGCCTAATCGTAGCAGGAACTGGTTTTCCATAATGGGTATAGCAAAAACGAATGCAATGTCCTATCCATTTAGAAATGTTTTGTTTTGATATAGCCTTCCCTTGTGAAGCTGAAGCATAGGATACAAAGAGCTGGTCAGATTTTCTGAAAACCTTAGTTTTATCCAAGTAGTAGCGAAGTTGTCTGTGAATGTCCAAGGAATGCAGGAGTCTTTCTCCTTTGTTCTGTGGGTTTGGGAAGAAGGTGGGTAAGTGAATGGCTTGATTTAAAGACACACTGGAAACCACCTTAGGCATGAAGGAAGGATTAGTTCATAGAGAAACTCTGTCTTGATGGAAAATGAGGAAAGGTTCCACTGCCATTAGTGCCTGCAGCTCTGAGACTCTTCTAGCTGAAGTTATTGCTAGCAGCAGGGCAGTCTTCCATGATAGGAACTGTAGATCTGCAGAGAAAGCTGGTTCAAAGGGAGGTAGCGCAAGTTTTTCCAGAACAAAACTGAGGTCCCATGTTGGTGTAGGTGCTCTCCTGGGGGGCCTAATGTTTTTGGCCCCTCTGAGGAACTGCCTTAGAAGTGGATGCAAAAATAAGGGTGGTTCTGAGTTGTAGTGGGCTGAAATAGCTGATGCATGGATTTTAATGGAAGAAAAAGAAAGTCCTTTGTGCAACATCGCAGTTAAATACTGTAGAATCTGAGGCAGGTGAGGCTGAAGTAAATTTTGGCCTTTAGTTTGGTTCCAAGCACAAAACCTTTTCCATTTGTCCGCATAGGCCTTCCTGGTGCTGGGCCTCCTGGCTTCCAGAATAACATCCATAACTGCTTGGGAAAGAGGAGCTGGCTGGATGTTTAGGTGATTTTCCATGCAACCAGATTTAAGGTTTTTAGCTGGCTGTGAAGAATCTGAATGTTTTGCTGTGTGAGCAAATGGGCAGTTTGTGGTAAAATCCAAGGTGGGCCCTGGGCCATATTCCTCAATAGTGGGTACCAGTGCTGGCGTGGCCAGTCTGGGGCTATGAGCATCAGTCGTGGTCTCTCCTTTCTGACTTTCAGAAGCACCTTTGTGAGGAGAGGCAATGGAGGGAAGGCATATACTGTCAGGTTTTTCCAGCTGAATGAGAGTGCGTCCACTTTCCAAGTTTGATGGTGAAGTGTCCTTGTACAAAATGTTGTTAGTTGATATTTTTGAGGACTGGCAAACAGGTCTATGTCTGGAAGGCCCCATTTTTGAGTTACCATTGCAAATACTTGTGGATCCAGTTTCCACTCATGGGGATCCATGATGTTTCTGCTGAGGTAGTCTGCCAATGTGTTCTTTTGTCCTGGCAGGAATTGATCTTGTAAGTGAACTTGGTAAGCCAGAGCTGTGTTCCACAAGTTCATTGCTTGCCTGCATAGAGGGTAGGAGTGTGTACCCCCTTGTTTGTTTATGTACCACATTACTGTGGTGTTGTCCATCCTTATTGTAAGTTGTCCTGGATGTAATAGATTCTTGAAGGCTCAGAGCATTCTGTACAGCTAGCATCTCTTTTTGATTGATGTGCAAATTCCTTTGATCTGCAGACCATACACCTTGAATGCACTGTCATGCCATGTGTGCCCCCCAGGCGTAGTCCGATGTGTCTGTTGTCATAGTTTGCCTGGCTGGGGGCAAGGTGAAAGGTTGACCCTTGTTGAGGTGACATGCCAGTGACCACCATAGGAACTCCTGTTGTAGGCAGGGAATGAGAGATATCAGTGTGTCCAAGCTGTGGCTGTGTTGAGACCATACGCTTTCAGTAGGACTAGGTTTGGACGGAGCAGGAGGCAGAGTGTCTGGGTTCAAACTGGATTCTACGTAAACATCATCCACAATGTCTAAAACTGGGGGGATGGCAAGTGGTCTGTGCTGGGGAAGTAAAAGAAACTCTGAGCCTTTTCTTTGAGTCAGAGTAGTCCTGACCTTCCCAGTGAAAATGTTCCCTCATAGTGTGTAAAGTTTCCCCAAAGGAGTAGTCTTCAGGGGGAGAAGCTGAGGGAATGGAATCCTCAGCATCAGAATCTTCATAAGGGGAGAAGGAGTAATCTTGGTCCTCAGAGGAGCCTGAGGAAATAGACACTTGTTCAGAGGATGCATAATCTTCGTCTTGTCTAGGCCTTTTGTCAGGAGGGGGTTGGGAACCCCTGATTAGAGAGATCAAATCTTCAGCCATTTTGAGCACCTGTTTCTTAGGCATGGGGCCTTGAACAGGGGACTGAAGTGCAGTCTTTTTAGGTTTAATAGTAGTAGTCTTAGGATACATTTTAATGGTGAGCGTAGTCGGTCTGAAGACGCCTTCAGAAACCGAAGGTGTTTCTGCAGCACCGACATCTTTTCAGCAGTGTCGTCGGTAGGGGCTGGACAAAATGGCTGCGTCGGCCTGGTACTTTCCGCCATAAGTTCCGAAGCGGTCTTGGGTTCCAGATCTACGGTAGTCAGGGGCTGCGTCGGAGCCTCACTGAAGACCGGTGAACCGGAGACCGGACCAGCCGAGGCCTCGGAGTCTGGCCTGGGTCTAGGCTGCCTGTCCTTATCCTTGCATTTTTTTGTGCACGCCGGTAAGTCGGTTGCTCCGACGGCATAGTGTAGTTAAATTTTCTACCGAAGTAGTGTCGTGCGAAATCAAAGCGTCTTTTTATAGTACATTTATTAAACCTAGCACAAAAATGACAACTAGTGACGTCGTGGTCTGGGCCTAGGCAAGGTATGCAGTAAGAATGAAAATCCTTATGAGGTATTTGCTTCCCACAAGAAATACAAGTGTTAACTTTTTCTGACATCGGTCTGAGGCAAGAAAAGTTTCCCCAATGGGGTACTTAGCTTTATTGAAGACTTCGGTCTGAAATTCGAGTTCAAAAATCTCAGGAGTCGGCCGACCTGCACTTGTGAACTGCTTCTGCTTCGGGCACCGCGTGGCAAGAAAGACTGGAGAAGATGGCGTCGGATGCATTATTTATACCCCTGGCGCACTGTCAGGGAAGAAGCGACAGCAACTGACGCCGGACCAAGACTTTGGAATTCCGGCTGACTGCGGGACCGCCTGACGACAGGATAACCCAAGTGTGATGACTGCAGCAGGGTAACACGATGAACATCGTATACAGTGCCCTATCCATTTTGAAATGGTCTGTTTTGAAATGGCTTTTCCCTGTGCTCCTTTAGCATATGCTACAAACAATTGCTCAGTTTTCCTGAAAGCTTTCATTTTGTCCAAGTAGAAGCGTAACTGCCTGTGTATGTCTAAAGAATGCAGAAGTCTCTCCCCTTTATTCTGTGGATTTGGATAAAAAGTTGGCAAGTGAACAGTTTGGTTTAGAGCCACACTTGATACCACCTTTGGCATAAAAGTAGGGTTTGTTCTTAAAGACACCCTGTCTTGGTGGAAAATGATGAAAGGTTCCACTGCCATTAGTGCCTGTAATTCTGAAATTCTTCATGCTGAGGTTATTGCCAGGAGCAGAGCAGTTTTCCAAGATACATATTTTAAGTCTGCTGAGTTTCCTGGCTCAAAAGGAGGTAAAGTTAATTTTTCCAAGACGAAGTTGAGGTCCCAAGTTGGAGTTGGTGCTCTACGGGGCGGTCTTATGTTTTTAGCCCCTCTGAGGTACTGTTTTAGCAAAGGATTAGAAACAATTGGTGGGTCTGTGTTGTAATGAGCAGAGATGGCAGAGGCGTGGATCTTAATGGATGAAAAGGAGAGGCCTTTGGTCCAGCATCTCAGTTAAATATTGTAGTATCTGAGGAATATTTGGGACAAGAGGGTCAAGGCTGTGAGCCTGGTTCCAGGCACAGAATCTCTTCCATTTATCCGAATAGGCTTTCCTGGTGCTAGGCCTTCTGGCCTCCAGAATGACATCCATAACAGCTTTGGAGAGAGGCATTGCTTGATTGACTAAGGAATCTGCCATGCAGCCAGGTTTAAAGTCTTGAGCTGGCTGTGAAGTATCTGATTGTTTTGCAGAGTCAGATGATGTGGGATTTGAGACAAAATCCATGGTGAACCTTGTGCCAAGTTCTTTAAGATTGGGTACCAGTGCTGGCGTGGCCAGTCTGGGGCAATCAGGATCATCTGTGGCTTTTCTTGTCTGGCTTTTAGGAATACCTTTGAAAGGAGAGGTAGTGGTGGGAAAGCATATACTTGTAGGTTTTTCCAGCTGAATGAGAGGGCATCCACTTTCCATGCTTGTGGGTGGTAAGTCCTTGTGCAGAATTTCTGTAGCTGGCAATTCATTGGGGATGCAAACAGATCTATGTCCGGGCTCCACCAATTTTGTGTCATCATTCTGAATATTTCTGGATGTAATTTCCACTCGTGCGGATCCATGATGTTTCTGCTTAAGTCGTCTGCCTTTTCTCTCCTGGCAGGAATTGTGCTTGCAGATGAACTTGATAGGTTAGAGCTGTGTTCCACAAGGTCTTGGCTTGTCTGCAGAGGGGATATGAATGAGTGCCCCCTTGCTTATGTACCACATAACTGTGGTGTTGTCTGTCTTTAGTAGTAGTAGTTCTGGATGCAGAAGGTCCTTGAAAGCTATAAGGGCATTTTGTACAGCTAGCATCTTTTTTTGATTGATGTGAAGATGCCTTTGTTCTGCGGGCCACTTGCCCTGAATACATTTTCCTGCCATGTGTGCTCTCCAGGCGTAATCTGAAGCATCTGTTGTCAGTGTTTGCCCGGCTGTGGGTTGAGTGAAAGGCTGTCCCTTGAGGTGACAGGCTTGAACCCACCATTGAAACTCCTGTTGAAGGCAAGGAATAAGTGGTATTACTGTTTCCAAACTGTGACAGTGTTGAGACCAGACACTCTTTAGGTACCTTTGTAGTTTCCTCATATGCAGTCTGGCATATGGAATTAGTAGTATGCAAGATGCCATGTACCCAAAGGCCTGCAGAATTTTTCTTGCAGGGAGTTGGGTTTTTGTTGCCATCAATTTGAAATATTGAGTCAGTTTGTCCTTGCTTGTCTGGCGTGAGATAAGCCATCTGGGCCATTGTATTTAAGCTGGCACCCAGAAATATCTCTTGTGGAGGGCACTAGTTTTGACCTCTTTTCGTTTACTGTGTACCCTAGACAAATTAGCAATCTTTTTACAAACGTCAGATGCTTCAAGAAGAATGTCTTTGCTCTCTGCTTGAATAAGGCAATCGTCCAAGTATGGGTAAATTTGAATTCCTTTTTGTCTGCAAAATGCAATTACTGGTAGCAAGCATTTTGTAAAGACCCTGGGCGCAGTAGATAAGCCAAAGGGCAGTGCAGAAAATTGGTAATGCATTGAACCAGCTAAGAATCTGAAGTATCTTCTTCAATTTTGTCTGACAGAGACATGCAGGTATGCCTCCTTGAGGTCCAAAGTTACAAGCCAAGCTTTCTTGCCCAGCATGGGAAGAAGCTGGTGTAGTGTCAACATTTTGAATTTTGGAACATCCAGGTAAGTATTTAGAGAAGAAAGATCCAGAATGGGCCTCCAGGCTTTGTCCTTTCTGGGAACCAGAAAGGGTATTGAGTAAAATCCTTGTCCTTGCTCTTGTGTTGGTACCTTTTGAATAGCTCTCATGTCCATGAGTGCTGTAATTTGTCTTTGAGCCTCTGCCCATTGATATGGTGGTAGATTTGGAATTCCTTTTAACCTTGGCAGAGTGTGAAAGTGGAACCTGTAACCTTGAGATACAATGTTGAGAACCCATTTGTCTTTGGTGATCATATGCCAATTGTGAAAGAAAAGTGCTAGTTTTCCCCCCAAGGGGGCTGCCAAGAGAGAAGTGCTTGGCAGCTGTAGTAGGACGTAATTGGGGATGTTTTTTATAAGGTAGAGGCCCGTCTTCCCCTTCTTTCTGAGTTGAAGCACACCATTGTCGAGGCCTGTAAGAACCTTGTGGCTGACCTCTGCCTCTTGGGTGTCTTATCTGCCCCTTTGAGGTCTGTCTAACTGGAAAGGACCAATTTATTGTTGGCCAATTTCTGCTAAATTGAGGAGGCTGAACCTGTAAGAAATCCTTCACCGTTTGCATAGATTTTGCCTTATCCTCCATTTTCTTTAACATCTCTTCTGTCTTAACTCCAAATAAAACATCCTGCTGCAAAGGTGCATCCAATAATTTTGCTTTAACATGATCTGGTAAAGTCTGCTCTTTTAACCAAGCATGTCTTCGAATGATAGACCCTGTAACTGCTGCTCTACAGGAGGCCTCTAATGAATCAAAACCACACTGCAAAGTATGTTTTCCCACTTGTTCAGCTGCATGCAATAAATCCTGCATTTCCTTATAGTTAGGAAGATCTGAATTTGGAAGCATTTTTTGTTTCAACTGAGACATCAAATATTGCGGATATTTAAGCATGTGAAACTGGCAATTTAAGGCCCTCGTTGCTAAAGTTGCAGATATATATACTTTCTTCCCCCATCTGTCTAATGCTCTGGAATCTGTCAGAGGGAACTGGATTTTTTGCTGGAGATGCCTTTACCCCTTTGGGACCCTGGGAAATAGTTTTAGGGTCAGCAACAGGGCTTTTATAAAGAAATTTGTGAGAGTCAGGGACTCTGTAGTATCTGTCTGGCTTAACTGGAGCAGGAGGTAAAGAATCAGGATTTAAACTGGATTCAGAATACACATCATCCACAATGTCTAACACTGGCGGAATAGCAAGGGGTCTGTGTTGAGGTAATAAAAGAAAATCTCTGAGCCTTTTCTTGGATTCTGAATAATCCTGTCCCTCCCGATGGAAATGCTCCCTCATGGTATGTAAGGTTTCCCCAAAGGAGTAGTCCTCTGGTGGAGAGGCTGAAGGAATAGATTCCTTAGCATCAGAATCCTCATAAGGGGGTAAAGAGTATCCTTGGTCTGAGGATGAATCTGAAGAGATGGACACCTGGTTGGATGAGTCATAGTCTGCATCCTGTCTAGGCCTTTTATCAGGAGGAGGGTGGGACCCCCTGGTCAGAGTAATTAAGTCTTCGGCCATTTTGAGCATCTGTTTCTTAGGCATGGAGGCCTGTCCTGGTGAATGTGGAAGTTGTTTCTTTGTTTTTAAAGGGGTTTTAGACTTAGCAGAAGATTTAATGGTTAGCAGAGTGGGTCTGAAAACACCCTCTGAAGCTGAGGGCTGTTCAGCTGCCCCGGATGCCTCTGAAGGGTTAGTCTCGGTAGGCCGTAAATCTGGTGTATCCGAAGGCCCAGACATCTCCACGTGAGAGTCAGAGGCGGCCTGTGGTTCCAAAGAAGCTGTCATCAGGGGCTGCGAAGGCGCCTCGCTGAAAACCAGAGAACCGGCGACTGGCCTAGAAGAGGCCTCGTCGTCAGTTTTGGGCCTCGGATGCCTGTCCTTGTCTTTGCGCTTTTTGTGCATCTCGGTCGTCGGTTGTTCCGACGGCATGGTGTAATTGAATTTTCTGCCAAAATAATGGGCAAAATCAAACAGACGTTTAATAGTGCGCTTGTTAAACGTAGCATAAAACTGACAACCTGTGACGTTGTGGTCTGGGCCTAGGCATGGGATACAATATGAATGGAAATCCTTATGAGGTATTTGCTTCCCACAAGAAATACAATTATTAACTTTTACTGACATCGGTCTGAGGCAAGAAAAAGTTTCTCCAATGGGGTACTTAGCTTTATAAAAGACTTCGGTTCTGGATTCAGAATGAAAATCTCAGGAGTTGGCCAACCGGCACTTGCGAACTGCTTTTGCATCGGGCACCGCGCGGCAAGAAAGACTGAAGAAAATGGCGTCGGCTGCATCTTGTATACCCCTGGCGCACTGTCAGGGAAGAGGCGACAGCAACCGACGCCGGACCAAGACTTTGGAACTCTGGCCGACTGCGGGACCGCCTGACGGCAGCATAACCCAAGTGTAATGACTGCAGCAGTGTAACACGAACATCTGGCAATTCAAAGCCCTGATGGCAAGAGTTGCAGAGGTATATACCTTCTTACCAGATCTGTCTAAAGCTCTAGAATCCCTGTCTGAAGGGGTAGGGTTTTTGGCTGTAGTAGCCTTAATGCCTTTATGTCCCTGGGAAATGGTCTCAGGATCCGCATTAGGATTATTAGAGAGAAATTTGTGAGAGTCAGTTACTCTGCACTACCTATCAGGTTTTCTAGGAGCTGGTGGTAAGGTGTCAGGAGTAAGAGTGGACTCCAAGAAGACATTATCTACAATATCCAGGACAGGGGGTATAGCTAGAGGCCTGTGCTGAGGCAAATCTAAAAAAATCCCAGAGTCTTTTTAGACTGAGGATAGTCCTAGCATTCCCAGCAGAAATGCTCTCTTAAGGTATGCAAGGTTTCACCAAAAGAAAAATCCTCTGGAGGGGAGGCAGAGGGAATGGATTCCTCTGCATCTGAGTCCTCATAGGTAGATAAAGGTATGTCCTGGTAATCAGAAGGATCAGAGTCATCAAACTCCTGGTCTGTAGAATTAGAAGGAAATTCAATTCTTTGTCTTTTGGCAGGGGAAGGCTGGCTTCCGCTAATTAGAGTATTAAGGTCTTCAGCCATTCTAAGCATTTGTTTTTGCGGCATGGGTGCCTGAGCATGCGCTTTGGACGTCGGTTTTCTAGGCTAGTGCGAACTCTGGGCCTGAGAAACTTCAGCAGTTTTAGTTGGAAATGAAGTTGTCGGTTTAATATGAATATCGGTAGGTCGCAATATACCCTCAGAAGCCGGTGCCTGCACAGCAGCTCCGGACCCATCCAAGGTAGGGACATCCGCAGGTTCCATAGTCGAAGAAGCATCTCGCTGCATACTGGATTCCGAATGGGTCTCAGCAGAAGCCTGCAAATCTGTAGAAACGGGCATCAGGGGCTGCAAAGGCACCTCACTGACAACCGGCGGACTGCAGCGTCACTGGCAGTTTTTGACCTATGCGATCTGTCTCTGTCTTTACGCTTTTTTGGAAGATCTGTAGTCGGATGGCTTACCGAAGCCATTTCGGAATATGGAGAATGAGAGCAAAAGAATTTGGCTACAAAAATAGCCAGATGACAAATGGTTCGGGCATTAAACAAGGCACAAAACTGACAGTGAGGGACGTTGTTGTCTGGACCTAAACAGGTGACGCAGTAAGAATGAAGATTTCTGTGAGGTATTTGCTTTCCACAGGCAAGACAATTGTTAATTTTTTCTGACATTGGTTAGAGCAAGAAAAAAGAATCCCCAACAGGGTACTTAGCTTTAGAAGACTTCAGATTTGAAACGCCAAAAAACGAAAATTTCAGGTAGCGGCCGACCGGCACTTGCGAACTGTTTCGGGCTCCTTCTCGGCAAGAAAGACTGATGTAATGGCATCGGCTGCATGTTTTACACCCCTGACAACCTGACGTCATGGAAGAGGCAACAGCAACCGATGCAGAAATCCCAAGACTCTGGTATTCGGGCCGACTGAGGGCTAGATACAGGCAGACAAGTGTGATGACTACAACAGTGAAACACGAAGAACATCCCCTCATACCCTCTATATGGAGGATTCACAATGGTTTTGCAGTGTACAATGTTTTCTTAAAGCTTTCAACTGGCAATGTACATTCTGGAGAGTTCTGTCTTAGTGGACAGACAGAGCAGGTCTATTTTTCTTTCTCATGACTGGTCTTCTCAATCTGTTGGTGGCTACCATGACCTTCAGCACTGCTGGGGCCAAACATGCTGTGATCTTTTCATGTCCCCTCTCAGCACCAAATGCTGCAGGTACTTTCCCTTGAAAACAGGAGGGACAGTCAAAAAAGGATGTTCTGACACACCACTTACTACAAAAGTTTCTTCAGAAAACAATTCAATGTAATGAAAGAGTAAGCGTCATCTCCTTTTGGCCTCATTAAATCTGGTTCCTCTCCTTTGGCATCATCTAAAACACTCTCCTTGGTTGCTGGATTCACTTCCAGATCTCTTATCTTACCCATCCGATTAGTCTCACCAGGGCATCAAAACCCTAAAATTAACTGCTTGGTTTCTCCAACTTCAAAGTCATGTTTTCTTTTCTTCTGTAGTCCATATCCTATCTTCTTCACAAAACACAGCCAACAGAAAGGTCTACAAAAGTAAGCGGAAGAGATTTGCAATGTGGGACTCCTCCAAAGTCCAAATCCTTTTTTGGCTCCATTACCTTCTATTCTGGATTTTTGTTATGGTTAGGTCAGAAGGGTGCAAGTTATTCTACCACTGAAGTAATTCTTTGAAATTGTCCAAGACTTTTCTGTGTCAAACTTTCCTTCTTGGACCACCACCTGAGGGACCTATTTCCTCCTTGGGACACTACCTAGCTGCTTCAGCCCTGGACTAGATCTTTTAATCCAGCAGGTCAGTGGTACTAACATTTATTGTCTTGTAATCTTCCTGGTGGCTATTACTTTGGCTAGGAGGATTTCAGAATTCCAAGAAATGTCAAGTAAACCAACTTATCCAATTTTCCGTAAGGATAAGATTTCCCTTCAAACCAATCCTAACTTTCTTCTTAAAATGGCTTTGGAGCTGCCCTTAATCAGGCCATTAACTTGCCAGTTTTCTTTACAAAATTTTCTAACAAAGGAGAATGTACAGTTGTCTAAGAACTTACTATAAAAGTAGATGTCCTACTGATAATTGCTGCAGTACTCCTGACATATGGGACGTCATCATAGACATCTGGCCAGGGTACCAACACTTTACTTTTCTTAGGTAGTACATCCAACACATGACCTCAGTTCGTACGCGTTGGGGTATACAGATAAAAGTACAACTGTGGATCTTCAAACAACCACTAAGCAAGTAGCATGAAAACTACTGAGAGAGGAGACTGGTCAGTTAGGAGGGTTAGCTCAAGTAGGTAAGAACGTTACTCTGTTGTCATGCAACAGAGTAAAGGCTAAAGCTAAGACGGAGAAATAGTAAAGATGAAGCGAGTCAGACAACAGGGGATGGAGGGTTTGACGAAATACTACAAGTGATCAGTGGGACCTCTACTGTTACACGAAGTTCTTAAAACAAATGTACTACGTCCTGACTGAAATCATTATTGCAGTATTCCTGACATGGATGATTCCCAGAGCTGAAGGGAAGGAAGGAATGATGGGTGGTTGGCTACTGAACAGAAGAACTGTACAGCAGTCCAGGCAGGACTGACCTAAAAAGATGACCTGGACCTGAAGATCAATTTTGTAGCGTTTGGTAAAGGTGTGTACAGTGGACCACGTGACAGCCTCCAAAACAGACCTGGAATCTATTATTTTGCGAAATGCCCTCCTGGAATGTGTTTGAGGGCAGGAAGGCAAGGCCTTATAGTGAGAGTAGCCTTTTGGAAACCCAAGCTGCAACAGTTTGAAACTGGCTGACCCAGCTTAGGTCTTTTCAATGACGCAAACAACTGGTCAGTCTTTCTGAAGGATTTAGTTTTGTCCACATAAAATCAGAGTTGCCTGTGAAAATCCAGAGAATGTTAAGATACTTTCACCCGTGTTTTGTGAACTGGGAAAGAAAGAGTAGACAAACAGCCTGACTGAGGGACAACTCGTTCACTACCTTATACGTGAAGGATTGAATAGTCTGGAGCGTCACCCTGTCGTTGTGAAAAACAGAAAATGTCTGTGAGACCTTGTAACTCAAACTCAACTAGCAGAGGCGAGAGTCAAAACGAGGACAGTTTTCCCAAGTACAGAAGTTTAGAGAAGTGGAATATGCTAGCACAAAAGGAGGCAGTGTAAGCTTTTCTGGCACAAAATTAAGATTCCATGGCGGAGAGATGGGTTTCCTTGGTGGGTTAAGATGCAGGACTCCCCTGAGGAAAAGCTTGACCTCCACCCTAGCCAGAAATGGAGGGCTAAGTGGAAGGCAGACACTGAAACAGGAGAGCTTTTATAGAGGAACAGATCAAACCTGACCGAAGCAGTTCACAGAGATACTGTACTAAAGCAGGAACTTATGGTAAAGAGTGGGCCCTACCTATGTTTGCAGCAGCGACAGAAGAATTGTTTCCATTTAGCTGTGTAAGATTTTCCAGTAGTGGGTTTCCTGCAAGACGTAACCTCCTAACAGAAGAGGAGTCTTTCGGGAATTAAAATCCTATCATCCAGTGGGTCAGCTTGAGAGATGGAAGATTTGGGTGGAGCAGCAAGCATTTTTGCTGAGTTATCAGGTCCACTTCATGAAGAATTTTCCTGCAATTTCCCTTTATCTGGTGAAAAAGCAGGGGGAAACCCATGCTGCCTTGGCCAAAAGGGTGCCAGTAGAAGTAGTAGTTTGGGTGTTTCCTTTTGTGCCTTGAGAAGAACTTCTGGAAAAGGCGGCAGAGAAGGAAAGGCATAAAGAAACTTCACTGTCCGGCGGAATGAAAAGGCATCTCTTCTCCAGCTGTGGGACAAAAGTCCCTTGCGCATAACTTGGGGGAGTTGAGGGTTGCTTGGTGAAGCAAACAGTCTGACGAGCAGCCAACTGAAGGGTGACCGTCTGGTAAACCTGTCAGGTCAACATCCATTCATGGGGGTACTCCAGAGAGCAACTTAGGGAGTTTGCTAGCACACTGTCCTGAGAAGGAATGTATGAGGCCATGAGCATGAGGTCCACCTGGAATGCCAGGTTCCATGCTTCCTATGCAAACCTGCATAGCTAGTAAGATATGGTACATCCCAGTTTATGTACCACATGACTGTGGTGTTCTGTGTACACCAAGAGTTACCCGAGTTTCCAAAGGTGGGTGAAGGTCTGAAAAGCTAGTAGAAAAGCCCTCATTCCCTTCAGGAACTGAGGCTGTCATTTTCCCTGCACTTGGTGTGATCCTGTCCATGCCCCATGTGCCTCGGCTAAGACATCTTTGTGAATCTGTGAAGAGGCACAGAATGGTAATACTTGGTTAAGGAAGACCTGTTCCTTCCACCAAAGGAACTCCTTCTTGAGTTAAGGGAGAAAGGGAATCAAGGTATCCATGGGGTGACAGTGCTGGGACCACACAGATTTCAGACATCACTGGATTCTTCTCATGTGAATTCTAGCCAGGGGGATTATAGGGATGGTGGCTGCTATGAACCCCAAAGGTCTTAGCATCTCCCTCTCTAAGCAATGGGTTGCAGAGGAGGTGTTTGGGGAAAAATTGGACAGACTGATTTTTCTCAAGGGGGATGAAAGTATGCACTGTCTCCAGTCTGCAGCCCAGGAAAGCCAGTTCCTGTGTAGGGGACCATGTGAGATTTTTTGATTTTTTTAGTAAAACCCAGACGTGTCAGGAGTTGGACGGTGAAGCAAAGAAGCTGAAGGAGAATTTCTGGAGAGAGCGCCTGGATAAAATCCGGATTCCCTGAGTGTAGCAGAAAGTCACAAATGGAGCTAGATACACTGAACACTTGGAAATGTGAAAAGACCAGAAGGCAGAGCAGTAAGCTGAAATGTGAGGAGCCAGAGGAAAACCTCTGGAATCAACTGCAAGGAGGACTAATGCATGCGTGCAGGTAGGCATCCTTCAGATCCAATGGCACCAATAAACCTTGGGGGAGGGTGAAAGGCAGAAGAGTATGAAGAGATCATTTTGAATGACAACACCCACAAGTTAGTCTTTATGAGAGACAAGTCTCGGATGGGTCTCCACTATCTTTCTTTCCTTGGCACTAGAAAAGACCTGGAGTAAAATGCTCTTCCCATGAAGTCCTTTGGCATTTGCTCAGTGGTGTCCCGATTCAAGAGATCTTGAATAATGGGGGTAAGAAGGGATATTTGGTTGCGAGGAGGTTAAGGCATGCCTTTCAGAGGGGAATATTTTCCCAGGACAAGGCAAAACTGTCCTTGATGATGGACAGGATCCACTTGTCTCTGGTAAGAGCCTCCCACCTGGCCACAACAGTGACAGTCTTTGGGAGACAGAAGAAGTGGGACGGACACAGCAGGGGGAGGGGTACTGTAAAGGTAATTACAAGATTTTTGCTTCCAAAGGGAGGTTCCCCCCCACTGGAGGTTCCCTATGGGGTTTGTCACAGCACCTTTTCCTGTTTTTTTTTTTTTTTTGCTTTGTTTCTGAGCTGTCCTAGGATCCCTTCTAAGGAAGGAGGTAAATTTAGATGGTAGTGCCTATAACGTGTAGGAACTTAGGAAAGTAGAACCTGCCTGCAGGCTTTCATTGTCTTACCCTGGTCTTGAATAGTTTGAGAGAGACTGGCAGCCCAAGAACCAAACAGTAAGTCTTCGGCCAAGGGAGAGTATATACTTGAAATATTCAGGAATAGGCAGACTGCAAAGCAATGCATATCTACGAATAACTGATCCCATTGGCAGCTGCGCTATAGGAAGAATCAAAAGCATCATAACTGCACTTAATGCTGTCTCTGGCTATTTGAGTGGCCAGGGATAGCAGGTTCTGCAATTGTTACTTTGACTTTGCTGTAAGAGGGTCCAGCATAACTTTAAGGAATCAAAGACAGAGATTAAGTCCGTCACTTGAGTTGGGTAGTTAATTGCACTAAATGCAAGGATAGCAGAGGTGTAAAATTTCTTTCCCCATCTAGCCTAAGCTCTATTACTTTGTCTTTGGGTATGGCATTAGCACTGGGCGGATGCTTAAACAGTTTACCTGACTAGAGAGAGCACAAGACAGCAAGCAGTACTGCAGAGGGGTCTGCCACTGGATTCTTTTATAGCTATTTTAGGTAATCAGGCACCTTGTAAAACCTGTGTTTTTTAGGAGACTGTGGTTGAGAATCAGGTGCAGAAGAGATGGACTGAAAAGCATCCTAGAAAGAAAGCCTCAAGGATAAAACGGACTGGAGAAGGGAGAAGGGGTACCCTTTTCCGAAAGGTTATAACACCTCTGCTGAGCATCAGAGATTTGAGTGGATTGCCATTCAGAGTGTTTCATCATGTTTTGGACTGTCTTCCCAAAGGAAGCTTCCTCAGTAGGGCACTCAGGAGACGGGCAGTCCTTTTCATCAGAAGAGATTTCTCCTGTAAGATGAATAGTTAAGTGAATGGTCAGAATCATAGTTTTGTTCTTCCACATAGGAATAGGACACCAAAGCAAATTTTTGAGGAGAAGCCTGTGGTTGTGGAGACCCGAAGGAGGAAGGATTCAAAAGACAAAATAGCTTTGAACAACCCCTGCCAGAAATCTATTCATTCCATTTCCCTAGCGGCTGAGGGACAGGCTACATGACTTTTTTTTTTTTTTTTTTTTTTTTTTAGGCATGACATCTGACTGGATGAGACACTGAGGATTTGAACTCTAACTTCTATTATCCCTCAGAGGTGATGAGTTACAGTTCATTGGATATATCAGCAGACAGTAACACCAAAGGAGCCATACTGGACTTAGATGGGGTCTTGGTAGTGGGCAACTAAAAGGCAATGTAGAGCACCGTGGGTTCAGGAACCTCAGTGGATATGTCAAAGTCTGAAACACGACTGCGGAAATGTTCCATTCTCTTTCATAAGAGGGACATCTGAGGATGCAGACTCAGCTATCTTGGACTGGTTCAAGTGTTTACGAGCAGAGTCTAAAGAAAGATGTCGAGAGAGCAAAGCCTTGACCGAAGGGTTTTGGGAACAAAAGACTGACAGATTGTGCAAGATATGACTGTGTTCTGGACCTAGGCAAGGGAGACACTTTGTATGCAAATCATGTACAGAATCTGCCTACCACACTTGCTCTTACTCCTCCAAGCTGACATCCAACAACTTTCAACAAAATTTAAGTAAAAAAGAAGGCTCCCCAATGGGGCACTTATCTGGATAAACAAAAGTACCAAGGGCCAAATGGTGATCAGTCTGATGGATACATGACCTGTGCTCAGGCTGGTGATGAGACGGTCTTAGGATCTACGCTTAATATATCCCAATGCATGTGAGCCAATGTCATGTGTCAGATAGAAGACCTAGGGAAGGTAAAGCTTTGGTATCCCAGACAGACGTATGCAGTGACAACCCATATGTTCAGGAATACTGCAACAGTGATTTCATCCAGGACATCTACTGTTGCCTGGAAAGAAAGGAGTTGACCAAAATGATCCAGGGAGATTCCTTCAGAATAGTCAGAAGTACCTGGATATCACCTGAAAGGTGGAAAAGCATACAGGAACATTCCTACCCAAGGAAAGGAAAAGTCACTTCTTCCAGGTCTTCTTGCATGGAGTCATGGAGCAAAATCTTTACAGCTAACTTAGACAGGAGGCAAACAGGTCTACTTGAAAAACTCCTACAGAGGGCTCAAATCTTGGAACACCTCCTGACCTTTACATTCGTGAAAGTCTGCCCTTGTCCAGCTCAACTTATCTGCTACTCAATTTTGTTCTGATAGAATGTAGGATGCCTGTAAAGTGAGACTGTACTTTGAAGCTACATACCAAAACTAACATGGCTATTTTGCAAAGGGGGTACAACCTGGACTCCCCTTGTTTGCTGATGTACCACAAAGTTGAGGTCTTGTGGATCAAAGACTATTCAGAGAGCTGCCTTAATCAGAGCAAGCATCTCTAATGTTTATGTACTTATGTCTGTTCTTTGTGTTCTCATGACTTGCACTTTTATACCTCCTGAAACTGCTACCCAAGCAAAGTCCAAGGCCTCTGTGGTGACTGCGTTTTGCAGCAGGGAGGGAAAAGGGCAGACCTAGATTTAAGGGATATTTGCCAACTACAACAAGGGAGGTCTCGAGACTCCAGCACTGGCATTTGAAAAGATAAAGCATGCTAGTGCTGGAACCAGTGTCTTCAGATACAACTGCATCTTTCTCATGTGTAGTCTTACCAGGAGTATCCTGAGAATCATAGATGCCATCACGACCCAAATCCTGGGGTACTGTCCTATTGTGACTTAAGTCTCAGTGGAAAACTATAAATAGATCTAGATACAGAACCATTTTTTTCTCCCATGGAAGAAGAAATCATAGAAACAATCCTATGTGAAGGAGTCAAAAGCCTTTAGAATGTTTGCTTGGAACCCCAAGTCGTGTGAAAGAGCTCTCACTCAAGTGAGAGATTCCTGACACTTTTGAAAGAGACTCTGCAAAGATAAGCAAGTCATCTAAATATGGAAAGAAGTGGATACCCTGTTCATATTAGCCCTAGGGCCTGTATAAGCCTAGCCAAAAAGGTACCCTGGCTTTCGCCACCCAAGAAAATTATATTCCTGTGCCCCTGTCGAGCAGAGCCACAGAAGTGATCGCTGGGGTGAATTTCCTATTTCCCACCCAATCATCAAGATTCTTCTTAAAGAATGCTAATGAGGAGCTCTGTTTGACACAGATAGCTAGTCTGTTCCAGAGTATGGGAAGTCTCTGGGACAGGAATCTATCCCTCCAGCATGTTCTGTTTATTGTGGAGACAAGGTTTAGGTCACTAGAGCGCGTAGCATGGAGGGATTGGGATTTCTTTAAGTGGAGCATGTCCAACAGCTCTGGGTTTGACATAGCTTTGCATGTTAGGAAGAGATCGCCTCCGAGTAGGTGATATGCAACAGCGTAAAGATGGAGTTTTTTGAGACTGTGTAGGGCATCTGTTTGAGGCCAGTAATCCTCTTTCTGAGGTATTTCTGTGGCCTTTCCAGTTGTTATAGATGTCTTGTGAGGTACATACCAAAAGGGGCGTTGTACTCTATAATGGGTCTAATGAGTGATGAGTAGAGGGGAACAATGACCTCTTTTTCTGGATGAGAAACCTTTTGTGATGAGGTGAGCCACGTAGAAGGATTTCCTGACCACTGTGGCGATGTGATTATCAAAGGAGAGACTACTGTCCACCTGTGTCCCAAGGTCTCATCACACTTTTGGCGTTAAGTAGACTACCACTTATGTGGTAGTTCATGGGTACAGAGTTTTTACCAAAGGGGATGACAATACACTTTTTGGCATTGAGCTTGAGGCCATGGCTTTGACACCAGGCATCTGTCTCAGTGAGGCCCTTTTGTAGTATGTCCACATCATTAGGAGTTTCAATTATGGCTCCTAGTTTGCAGTCATTTGCAAACATTTAGCCAAAGACCTTTGGTGTCTACTTCTCTGAAGTACAGGCTAACACAGAACAGGAGAGGACCCAGGACTGAACCCTGTGGTACTCCACTTGTCACTGGTCTGAAGTCGGATTTGGAGTCTGCTACTTTCACAGTGTGGGTTCTGTCCGTGAGTCAGTTGGCAACCTATCTTGTGACATAGGGATTTATACCTAGTTTCGTGAGCTTATCTATAATTGCAGAGTGAGGGATAGTGTTGAAAGCCTTGGCGAGATCTAGATAAGCTGTGTGAACCACCTTACCCTCATCTATGGCTTTGGTGACAAAGAAGTCAATCAGGTTTAGGAGACATGATCTGCCTTTCACAAACTCGAACTGGGTAGGGTCCAGAGTTTGGAGATTACCAATGTCTTTGTTTATAAATTCCATGATGATACATTCCATGGCCTTGCAGACCAGGCTCATCAGGCTAATGGGATGGTAGTTCCCAGGATCTGTTGTGGCTCCCCCTTTGTGGAGTGGGATAACCATCGCGGTGCGCCACTCAGTGGGCACAAATCCTGAGGTGAGGCTATGATTGAACATGGTACTTGGGTAGGGGCTTTGGAGAGTGTGTTTTTTACCTGTGCAGCCGTGATTACAGGAACTTTGCATTATTCCAGTATAGAGATGGGCCCTCTAGGGGATGAGAGGGGGGGGTAAAGTTAGTACTGAACCTATCTGCCAGGATGTTGGCAATATCAGTTGGTTCTGTATATTTAGTGCCATTGTGCTGCAACTCAGAGCAGATCTGAGTGTTGCCATTGAGATTCTTGGCATAGCTATAGAATGCTTTGTGGTTGTCTTTAGAGTCGGTCGCAATTTTGTTTTCGTAACTAGCTTTGGAGATTTTGAGGGATCTCAGCTTCTTACCGAGATTGACCAGAAGTTCCTCCAGTCATGGGATTTTACTCTTTTTTGCAACAGTTTCTTTCTTCTGTTGTAGAGTTTTAAGGCAGAGGACCACCAGACTGGTTTCCTTTTTTTGGAGGGTAGCATCTTGGTTCTATTAGGGATAGCATGATCCATGCACTCATGTAAGTGCTTATAAAGTGCATTTGTGTAGGATTCAGCAGTCGTACCTCTATTGTCCGCCTGCATTGGTGTCATGAAGTTTGCCACTTCTGTCTTAAAAAGTGTGAAGTTGGCTTTGGAGAAGTTTTTTACGGTGGTTTCCCTAATTGGGGGTGGGGGCAGGATCTGGATGTCTAGGGTGATTAGCTTGTGGTCGGATCTGACCAATGAGGAATTGACCTCTGGTGTGGAACACCGGTTGCCCATGTTGGTAATGACTAGGTCTAAGATATTGCTGCCCCTGGTGGGGGTGTGAATAAGTTGAACCAAGGCGTTGGAATTTATGAATTCCAGAAAACGTTGAGCAAAAGAGTTGGTACATGAGTAGTTTTCCCAGTTAATGGTGGGGTAGTTGAAATCACTCATTATTAGGGTGTTGGGTTGTACCCAAATACTTTCCAGTCTATCAAGAAATGAGGAGTGGGAATCCTGGGGCATGGTGGTGGGTCTGTAGCAAGCTACAATTTGGATTGCGGTCTTGCCCAGAGTTAGTTGCACTTGGATAATCTTGGATGCATTATGCTGTGCAACTAGCCTGGAGGTGTGGATATCCTTAATGAATATGGACACGCCTCCACCTTTAGTGCTTCATTCCGGGTTAGGTGGCTGAAAGGTGTGGTATGAATTATAGCCTGGTAACGCAGGGGTGCTCTCTGGAGCTTTGAACCAGGTCTCTGTCACTGCACAGATGTCGATGTTCTCCATTTTATGGAGTGCCTCGATTGAGTGCATTTTGAGGTTTAGACTTCTAGCAGGGAGTAGCATTACCTTCAGATTTTGCTTGCTTGTACCGGTTACGGTGGTGAATTTGTCATTTGAACCTTGCCTAAAAAAGGCACTATAGGGGTGGCAAAAGCCTTAGCCAGTAATCAGAATCCCAAGGGCGACAGGTGCAGGCCATCTCTGGCAAAGCATCGTGGTCTATCGATCATGTCATCCCAGGCAGACAAATACTGGCTCCCCTTAGAATGCCACCAGAAGCTTAGACAATTGTTGAAGTCAATCATTTTGTCCTTGTACTGTGGTATCATTCTGGATGATGGCAGGATGCTACTCAGGGCTAGGGTCATACCTGCCTGGGCTACAAGATCGGAGAGCTCCTCCATATCTCGTCATGTAGTCCAGAGAGGTACATCTCAGGTCATTCACATCAACATGGACAATGACAGTGTCATATCTGTACTTGTTGTGGAGTGACCCGAGTGCTTGCATTATGTGGCGGATCCTGGCAGTTGACAGTAACTTTCTCCTTCTTTAGCCTGGTAAGTGGAACATCAGTGTGCCTGACTATAGAGTCACCTTATGACTTGAGTTTTGGGTACGTTATGCCTTATGGGCTGTGGTTAAGTGACACACTCAGTTTGTGGGCTGTGTCTCATTTGGGTTGTGTTGGGGGGTGGAGTTTGCTTGCGTTTCTGCTTTGGAGGTCCCTGATGCTTTGGCAGGTTTGTATTGAGAGCTTACGCGAATGTAGGTGTGTGTTTTGCGTTTCTATGTGTGTGTTTTGCTGGTGCAGATTTTGAGGGACTATGTGATGAGTGTGGTGTGGTGCAAGTGTTTGTCTTTTCCTATTGACTGTCTAGTCCAGTCTTGGGTGAAGAGAGCTTTGCTTCCAGTTTGGCTATATAAGTGCATCTCTCACAGGTTGTAGTGTTGGGTGGTAGGAGGAGGGGGTTGTATGTGTACATGAGGCAACTGCTGCACTGCCCCAAGATGCCCAGATTCATCAGGTAGACAGGAGAAATCACCGGGAGCTGACCCTTAGACATGCCTGGATAGGTGCTTATTTACTAAGTACTAAAAACTGCTTTCTTCTAGACAAGTGGGGAAAGTTGAGTGCTGTAGTAATTTGCAGCTTATTTAGTGCTTACGAGTTCTGAACAAGTACCGAGTTCAAAGAAACAGATTTGAGTGCTGAAACTAGAAAACTGGCTAGTTCTAAGAAACAAAATTAAGCTAGAAGGCTTCCCTCCAACACAGAAATGCTTGGGGGCTCAGAAGCCTACAAACAGTCTAGACCACTTACAGGAAAGGCAGGAAACAAGCATAATTTTTTCTTTCCCAGATGCTCTTTGTACACAGTGGGAGTGCCTGAAATCAGAATATGATCTCACTGCACTCAGTTGAGCGAGTCAAAACTTCCAGTTCAGTTAATATTCAATGCAACACAAATAAATCAATTAAAATGCTGTATTCGAAAAAAGTGCAGATAAAAGGTACTTAAATTCTCTTATACGTCCAGATGAATACAGCTAGATCTTAGCCGGCCAAAGCTCAGGTTTTAAGCAGAAAATATTCCAAAATGTACCACTTAAATAGTCAGTAACAGGATATCAATGAATGAGACTACCCCTGACTGCAATTACTGTCTATGCAGGAATTCTAACAGGCAATAAAATCTAGCAAACACTAACTGAAAAAACAGAGTCAAAACTTCCAGTTCAGTCAATATTCAGTGCTGTATCCTGCAATTAACTATAACTGGAGCTAGACCCTATGTGAACAAACTTGGTGCAGTGGATAGTCCAAAGGGTAAGGCACAGAACTGAATGTGATCCAGACACACAGAATCCTAACACACAATGTCTGGATGAAAAAGGATGTTATAAGCATCTAGTGCTACCAGAAAACTTAAAGGAAAAAGAGGTAGCAAGTTGTAAAGTGACAGCATTTAGAACTTGGGTACCATCACAAACAGGTTTGGGAAAAACAGCCAGAACTGGTCTCCAAGCATCTTCTTTCTTTGGCACTTAAATATTCTTGAGTAAAACACCTTTCCCAACCTGGGGATGATGAACTCGTTCTATCACTCCCTAGGACAGCATGTGTTGAAGGATGGGGGAAAATAAAGGAGTCTGCTCTGGTGGATGAGGAATTACCCCAGGAAAGGAAATATTTCCTCCCACTGCCAGCTGTAACCTTGATGAATGATCTTCAGAGCCCATTTGTCTGGGACTATCTGCTGCCAAAGAGAAAAGTGGAGATTCAGACTTTCTGGAAAAGAAAAGGGACTGCTAGAGTTGGGGGAGGGGGGAATGACAAGGCTCCTTAAATAGCCATTCTGACTTGGACTGTCCTTGGTTTTGGGGAGTTCCTGAATTCTTCTGAACACCCCCCGAACATTTTTTCTTAACGTCTGCTGACCAGAATTTTGTTGAGACTGTCCATTTTGTTTTTTGCCAAATATGATGAGGGGTTAGAATTTTTAAAAGGGTGGCTGGAAAATGTTAAAATCCCTATCAACTTACCCCTTTCATCACACTTTTTTTATAGCCTCTGCATCTAAAGAATCTCTATCAAAAGAAGAAGAATTTAAAATCTCATTTTCACATTTGGGAAGTTCTAAATGCAGCTAGGCAAACCTCCTTAAAATAGTACCAAGAATCACCAGAGTCATGCACATACTGTAAACAATGAGTTGCACCTTGTACGATGGAAGAAACTAAGAAAAACCTGCAGACAAAACATTTACCATACTGTCATCAGAACTGACAACCAAAGCTGCAGAAGCATATACTTTTTTTTCCATACTTATCAATTACTTTCCAATCCTTCTAAAAGTCTAGGATTAGAACTAACAATGTTTAGTAGCAGTAGTATTACAGCTGCTGGGTCAGGTTTGGGATCAGTATATAACAGATTAAACAGTTCAAGAACTTTGCATAATCTGTTTTTTAGGGGCGGCAGACTGGCTATCAGGAAAAAGTACAGTTGTGTACACTTACAATAAATGTAGATGTTCCAATGTATTCACTGTTGCAGTCATCACACTTGGGTTATCTGCCTACAGGTAGCCCACAGTTGGCCCGAATACCAGAGACTTAGTATTTCTGCGTCAGATGCTGTCTCTTCTTCCATGACGTCAGGTTGTCAGGGGTATAAAAACAGGCAGCCGGACACCATTACATCATTTTGTCTTGCCCCAAAATTCAGGAGCTCCCAAAATAGGGAGCTAATATATTGTGGGGAAAACACCACCAGTAAAAAGTAATACCAATACCAGTAGGAATAGCCATAGAGAGGAGAGATAAAGAGATAGAGAAAACCAGGGGGCTGGAGGGAGGGAAACCAAGACTGCAACAGTGAATACACTCGAACATCTACATTTATGGTAACTATACACAAAGTACAGTTTTGTACCTACCATAAATGTAGATGTCCGATAGGAATGCATCTGCAGTCCTTACAAATGGGTTGTCCTGTCGTCAGGCAGCCCTTCGGTCGGCCGGATTCCAAAGTCGTCTGGCTTCGGCTGGTGTCGCACTTCACCCGACGTCATTGCTGCAGTTACTCGGGTATAAAGGCATCAGCCAACGCCATTTTCCTCAGTGTTTCTTGCCCCAGATGCCAGGTGCCCTCTAGGAAGGCTAAATTTTGATAAATGCCAATGGTTCAAAATATTAGAAAGCAAACAAAAAATAAGCATGTATGTACATATATACAAACAAATACACCATAATAAGATTCCCCCAGCTAGCTATAAGAGGGGCAAATACCCTAGGAGTACCACAGAGGGGAAGGAGGGTGGGTAATCCTGACTGCAGATGCATTCCTATCGGACATCTACATTTATGGTAGGTACAAAACTGTACTATGTCCTTCAAGGATGCATCTGCAGTCCTTACAAATGGGTAGAATACCATAGCCAAACTGGGGAGGAGGAAAGATAGAATTATGGTGTAGTTAAGATCCCTTGCAAAACAGCAGTGGCAAAACCTGCTCGGGATCTAGAGTATAAAGGTAAATTATAATGCTTGGCAAATGTATGCACGGAGCTCCAAGTAGCAGTCTCTAAAATGTCTTTGGTAGCCACTCCTCGTAGAAAAGCTGTGGTAGTGGCTGTAGCTCTTGTAGAGTGAGGCCTGATGTTTTCTGGAGTTTTCTTTCCATGGTCGGAGTAACAAAATCTAATGCAATTTCCTATCCACTTAGATATTGTCTGTTTTGTAATTGCTTTCCCTTCCATTCCTGCTGCATATGCTACCTGTAGCTGGTCAGTTTTTCTATTGCTCTTGGTCCTGTCCAGGTAGTAGCGTAATTGTCTGTGTACATCCAAGGTATGCAACAGTCTTTCTCCCCTGTTCTGTGGATTGGGGAAGAATGTAGGTAGGTGGATAGCCTGATTTAAAGATACTCTGGAGACCACCTTAGGCATAAAAGTAGGATTTGTTCTCATGGACACTATCTTGATGGAAGATCAGAAAGGGTTGTACTGCCATTAATGCCTGTAGTTCAGAAACCCTTCTTGCTGAAGTGATTGCCAGCAGGAAAGCAGTTTTCCATGATAAGTATTGCAATTCTGCTGTTGCTGCTGGTTCGAAAGGAGGTAGTGTCAATTTTTCTAGCACAAAGTTCAAGTCCCATGCAGGTAATGGTGGCTTCCTAGGAGGTTTTACATTTTTAATTCCTCTCAGAAACTGCCTGAGCAGAGGATGTGAGAAGACTGGAGGATCCAAGTCATATTCTGCTGAAACAGCTGAGGCATGAATCTTAATGGAAGAGTAGGACAGGCCTTTGTGGAATAGCTCTGCCAAGTATTCCAGGATGTTGGCTATGTTTACCAGTGACACATCTTCCCCTTTAGCAGTACTCCAAAGGAGATATCTTTTCCATTTTGCTGAATCGGTTTTCCTTGTTGAAGGTCTGCGAGCTTCTAAGATAATGTCCTTAACCCTTTGGGATAAATTTGGGTTAATTTGTCTTATGCAATGTTCCAGGCAGTCAGCTGCAGAGTTTTCAGGTTTGGATGCAGGGTGTTGTAATTGTTCTGAGTTAACAACAAGGGAACTAGGGGTAAGGGCCATATCTGTTCCCGAGACATGCTCCTCAGTAATGGGTACCAATGTTGCCTTGGCCAATCTGGAGCTATCAGAATGATCCTTGGACGGTCCTCTTTGATCTTCAACAGCACCTTGTGCATCAAAGGAAGTGGTGGGAATGCATATGCTGACAGATTTTTCCAACTGAAGGATAGGGAGTCCACCTTCCATGCCAGTGGGTGGTACGTCCTGGTGCAGAATTTCTTTAACTGGTGATTGAGTGGGGATGCAAATAAGTCTATTTCTGGGAGACCCCATTTTCTTGTAATGGTTTTGAAGATGTCCGGATGCAGCATCCATTCGTGGGCATCCGTGGTAGTCCTGCTTAATGTCTGCTAGAGTGTTTTCTTTCCCTGGTACAAAGATTGCTTGTAACTGAATGTTGTAACTCAGGGCCACATTCCAGAGGTCCAGGGCCATCCGGCATAGAGAGTACGAATGTGTGCCTCCCTGCTTGTTGATGTACCACATAACTGTGGTGTTGTCTGTCCTTATCAATTGGCCTTGTCGAAGAAATGGTTTGAAAGTCTGAATTGCCAGTTTTACTGCCAGCATTTCCTTTAGGTTTATGTGTAGGTGCAGCTGCTCTTGAGTCCATAAACCCTGTATGCATTTGTTCATCATGTGGGCCCCCCAACCGAGGTCTGAGGCGTCCGTTGTGATGGTTTGGCTTGGTTGAGTGCTGTGGAAGGGCAATCCTTCGTTTGATTGACAGGCCTGAGCCCACCATTGGAATTCTTGCTCTTAGATGGTTTTGTTTTGTTAATGCCAAGAAGTAGAGAGGGAGTTGCTCCTGTTTTTCTACTGTTAGGAATGCCATTTGTTTGGATGTGTCCAGCTCCGCAACCAAAAAGGTTATCTTTTGGGATGGTATCAGCCTTGACTTTTTTATATTGACTGTGTATCCCAGGGCTTGTAGAAGGTAAATGACTCTTTTCAAGTCTTCTGCTAGCTTGTTTTTGTTGTCCGCTTGTATTAGGCAGTCGTCCAGGTAAGGGTAGATTTGGATCCCCTGAAGCCTGCAATGAGCGATTACTGATGCCAGGCATTTCGTGAACACTCTGGGCGCAGTAGATAAGCCAAAGGGCAATGCTGAGAATTGATAATGCTCTGATCCTGCAAGAAATCTGAGGTATCTTCTGCAATTTGGTCGTATGGGGACGTGCAGGTATGCCTCCTTGAGATCTAGAGTTACCAGCCAAGACTCCTTGCCCAGCATGGGAAGAAGCTGCTGTAGGGTCAGCATTTTGAATTTTGGAACAATGAGGAATGTGTTTAAAGCGGACAGATCGAGAATAGGTCTCCATTTGCCTTCTTTCCTTGGTACTAGGAAGAGTCTGGAGTAAAAGCCCTTTCCTTGCTCCATATGTGGTACCTTTTCCACAGCTCTCATCTTTAATAATTGATTTACTTGTTGTAGAGCTTCTGCCTTTTGATTTGGAGGTAGGTTTGGCATTCCTCTCTTTCCTGGTAGAGTATGGAAGTGAAACCTGTAACCTTGGTCTATTGTCTGCAAAATCCACTTGTCTCTTGTGATGTAATGCCAGTTCTTTGTAAATAAAGCTAGCTTTCCGCCTAAGGGTGCTTCTAGTTGTTCCCTGGTAGGCGGTGCCAGAGCCAAGTCACTGTGATTGTCCTGTATTAGTGTTGGTGGCTGTGTCTGTGCCTCGCTGGTTTGTTACCCTGCCACTAGCGTCCCCTGTAGGCACCTCTGGATTGGCTTCTGCCTCTTGAACGCCTATTCCTGCCTCTCTGTGCTTTGGAGGAGTCTGGAAAGGACCAATTCTTGGAGGGCCAATTCCTGCTAAACCTTGGCGGTTGGACCTGTAAGAAATCTTTCACTGTTTGGACAGATTTTGCCTTCTCTTCCATCTTCTTCAGCACCTGTTGTGCAGGAGAGCCAAACAAATTGATCTTATCCATGGGAGTATCTAATAGTTTTGATTTGACATGGTCCGGTAAGGCCTGCTCTTTTAAAAATGCATGCCTTCTGATAACTGTGCCAGTCATGGCTGATCTAAAGGAAGCCTCCAGTGCATCATAGCCACATTTTAAAGAATGGTTACTAACTTGCTGAATGTTATGTACCATTTCCTGAACATATTTCTTGTCTAAAGGTTCATCAGAGGACAGTTTTTTGGTTAACTGGTCTAGCATAAATTCTTGATACTGGATCATATGAAATTGACAGTTCAAGGCCCTAGCTGACAGAGTAGCAGAAGTGTAAACTTTTTTACCCCATCTCTAAGGACCTGGATTCCCTTTCAGAGGGGAGGGGATTTTTGGCAGAGGTAGATGCTACAGCCTTGGGCCCCTGGGAGATGGTCTCGGGATCTGCAAAAGGAGCCTTGTATAAATGGTGATGAGTGTCCGGGACCCTGTAGAACCTATCGGGCTTAGCAGGGGCCGGAGGTAATGAATCAGGAGCAGTACAAGCATCATTAAATGCATCATCTACAACAGACAGAACTGGAGGTATAGCTACAGGCCTATGTTGTGGTAAATGCAAAAAGGTTCTAAGCCTTTTTCTGGAGTCTGAAAAATCTTGGCCCTGCCACTGAAATTGTTCCCTCATAGCATGCAAGGTTTCCCCAAAGGAAAATTCCTCAGGTGGAGAGGCAGAAGGGATGGACTCTTCAGCATCAGAGTCTTCATAAGGGGAAAAAGGAGCCTCTGGAGGGTCTGTATTATCTGAATCATCAGAGGAATCATCTGTGGAAACTGGCTCAGGGGCTCTGCTCTAGGCCTCTTCTCTGGAGGTGGGTGAGAGGCCCTGTCTGGGAGAGGTTGGGATCCCCGGATTAAAGAAATGAGATCCTCTGCTAAACTAAGCATTTGGGAACTGGAGCTAGGCCTGTGAGAGGGGGTCTTAACAGGCACAGATTTAGTAGCTTTAGCCCTGGCAAAGGCCTTAATGGGCATGGCTGCAGGAGGCCTAGCAGCTCCACGTGCAGGGGTTGAAATATCCAAGGGAATAGTGTCAGATAATTCCTGAGAAACCACAACTGCAGGTTGTATTTCAGAAGCCGATTCCACCAGGTTGGAAGAGGCCTCGGTAGAAGGTAAGCTTTCGGCTGAAGGAAGAACCGCTTGCTCGGTTTCAGCCGAAACAGAGACACTCGCGGTGGTCTTAACCACGGTTTCGGCCGAAACTGTGGACCGCGAGTGTCGGTCCTTTTCCTTGCGTTTTTTGGATATTTGTGAAGTTGGAGGATCCGACGGCATAATATAAGCAAAATCAGAGCCGAAAAACTGCTCAGCAAATTCCGACCGACGTCTAAGCGTCCGTCGGTCAGAAGCACAGGCTAGACAAGCTGCTACGTCGTGGTCTGGGCCTAAACAAGGTAAGCAGTAAGAGTGGAAATCTTTAGGAGGTATTTGTTTCCCACAAGTTAAACAATTATTCACTTTTTCTGACATCGGCTGAGGCAAGAAAGAGTCCCCAACGGGGTACTTAGCTTTTTAGAAGTCTTCGGTAGTAGTAGAAGTATTCGGTAGTAGTAATCTCTGGTTCTGACCGACCGGCACTTGCGAACAGCTTCTGCGTCGGGCGCCACGCGGCAAGAAAGACTGAGGAAAATGGCGTCGGCTGATGCCTTTATACCAGAGTAACTGCAGCAATGACGTCGGGTGAAGTGCGACACCAGCTGAAGCCAGACCCAGACTTTGGAATCCGGCCGACCGAAGGGCTGCCTGACGACAGGACAACCCATTTGTATGGACTGCAGATGCATCCTTGAAGGACATCTGTACTATGTTCTTTGTGTTTCACTGTTGCAGTCATCACACACGGGTTGATTCCCAAAGCTGAGGAAGGGTGGAGGCAGTCAAGAAGAGTTAGGGCTGGCTAGTAGGCCTTGCAAGACTGCTGTAGCAAATCCTGCCTTGGATTTGGAAAAGATAGGCAGGTGGTAATGCTTGGTGAAGGTGCGTACAAAACTCCAGATAGCAGCTTCCAGTAGGTCCCTTGTAGGGACTCCACTGAGAAATGCTGTAGAGGGTGGAGGCAGTCAAGAAGTGTTAGGGCTGGCTATCAGGCCTTGTAAGACTGCTGTAGCAAATCCAGCTCTGGATTTAGAAAAAATAGGTAAGTGGTAATACTTGAAGGTGTGTACAGAACTCCAGGTTGCAGCTTCCAGAATGTCCCTGGTAGGGACTCCCCTGAGAAATGCTGTCGAGGTAGAAGTAGCCCTAGTGGGAATGTGGTCCGATCCCCTGTGGGGTAGGTTTTCCATGGTGCTTGTAGCAGAAATGGATGCAGTGTGCTATTCATTTGGAAATGGTTTGTTTTGAAATGGCCTTGCCCTCTGCCCCTGTAGCAAAGCTGAGTAGCAGCTGGTCAGATTTTCTGAAAGGTTTAGTCCTGTCAAGGTAGAACCTGAGCTGTCTGTGCAAGTCCAAGGAGTGCACAATCCTTTCCCCTTTATTTTGAGGATTAGGGAAGAAGGCTGGCAAATGGATGGTTTGGTTTAGACCCACACTGGACACCACCTTAGGTATAAAGGATGGGTTAGTCCTGAGGGAAACCCTGGCAGCATGGAAAATAATGCAGGGGTCCACAGCCATTAGCGCCTGTTACTCAGACACTCTTCTTGCTGAAGAAAGGCTGTTTTCCAAAAGAGGAATTTTAACTCTGCTGAAGCAGCAGGTTCAAAAAGGGGGGAGTGTGATCTTTTCCAGCACTCCATTGTTTAGATCTCTGCATACTCTGAGACTGTAGTCTGGGTGGCCTTTTCCCCTGGGTCTGGACTGAGAAAGCCTGGAAGGGGCTGGAAAGGTCCAGTTTTTAGAAGGCCAATGCCTACTGAATCTAAGTGGCTGCACTTGTAAGAATTCTTTAACAGTTTGCATAGATTTAGCTTTTTCTTCCATCTTTTTAAGACCCTCTTCTGCTTTGGTGCCAAACTGTCCTTATTTAAAGGAGCAACTAGTAATTTTGTTTTGACATGATCTGGCAAAGTTTGATCCTTCAGCCAAGCATGCCTTCTCAGTACAGACCCAGTAACTGCAGCCCTGCAAGATGCTTCTAGGGCATCAAAGCCACACTGCAAAGTATGCTTACTAACTTGGTTTGCAGAATGTATTAACTCTTGTAAATCTTTAAAGATTTACACTCTGGAAGTAATCCCATTTTTGTTTAATTAGTTCCATAATAATGTTGCTGGTACTTCAACATGTGAAACTGGCAATTCAATGCTCTGATGGCAAGAGTTGCAGAGGTATATACCTTCTTACCCCTTCTGTCTAAAGCTCTGGAATCCCTGTCTGAAGGGGTAGGGTTTTTGGCTGTAGTAGCCTAATACCTTTAGGTCCCAGGGAAATGCTCTCTGGATCTGCAGTAGGATTCTTGGAGAGAAATGTGTGAGAATCAAGTGCTCTGTAGTACCTGTCAGGTTTTCTAGGGGCCGGGGGTAGTGTCTGGAGTAAGACTGGATTCCATGAAGACATCTACAACATCCAGGACAGGGGGTATAGCTAGATGCCTGTGCTGAGGCAACTCTAAAAATTCTCTGAGTCTCTTTTTGGACTGAGGATAGTCCTGCCATTCCCAGCGGAAATGCTCTAAAGTATGCAAGGTTTCACCAAGAAAAAAATCCTCTGGAGGGGAAGCAGAGGGAATTGATTCCTCTGCATATGAATCCTCATAGGCTGATAAGGGCATGTCTTGATAATCAGAAGGGTCAGAGTCATCGGACTCCTGGTCTGTAGAATCAGACTGAAACTCAATTCTTTGTCTCTTAGCAGGGGAAGGCTGGCTTCCCCCAATTAGGGTAATAAGGTCTTCAGCCATTCTAAGCATTTGCTTTTGTGGCATGGGAGCTTGAGCATGCACTTTGGTTGTCAGTTTTCTAGGCATAATGCGTACTCTGGGCCTAAGAAACTTGGTAGTTTTGTCTAAAAACGAAGTTGGTGGTTTCATTCGAACATCGGTAGGTCAGAATACACCCTCAAAAGCCAGTGCCTGCACAGAGGCTCAGGACCCATCCAAGGTAGAGGCATCTGCAGGTTCTACAGTCGAAGAAGCATCTCACTGCATAGCAGACTCCGAATGCGTCTCAGCAGAGGCCTGCGAATCTGTAGAAGTGGGCATCAGAGGTTGCAAAGGCACCTCACCGAGTACCGGCGGACTGGAGACCAGCTTAACAGAAGCGTCATTGGCAGTTTTGGACCTATGTGATCCGTCTATCTTTACTTTTCTTGGAAGATCGGTAGTCAGATGGCTTATCGAAGCCATTTCGAATACGGAAAAAGAGAGCGAAAGAATTTAGCGACAAAGATAGCCAGATGATGAATGGTTCGGGTGTTAAACAAGGCACAAAACAGACAGCGAGGGACGTCGTGGTCTGGGCCTAAACAGGTGATGCAGTAAGAATGAAAATCTCTGAGAGGTATTTGCTTTCCACAGGCAAGACAATTGCTAACTTTTTCTGACATCGGTTAGAGTAAGAAAAAAGGATCCCCAATGGGGTACTTGGCTATAGAAGACTTTAGGTTTGAAACTCGAAAAATGAAAATTTCAGGTAGCGGTCGACCAGCACTTTAACTGCTTCTGCTTTGGGCTCCTCGGCAAGAAAGATCGATGTAATGGCATCAACTGCCTGTTTTATACCCCCTGACGACCTGAAGAAGCGACAGCGTCCGACACAGAAATCCCAAGACTCTGGTATTCGCGCCGACTGAGGGCTACCTGCAGGCAGATAACCCAAATGTGATGACTGCAACAGTGAAACAGGAAGAACATCTGTACTATGTTCTTCGTGTTTCACTGTTGCAGTCATCACTGAGGAAGGGTGGAGGTAGTCAAGTAGAGTTAGGGCTGGCTAGTAGGCCTTGCAAGACTGTTGTAGTAAATCCTGCCTTGGATTTGGAAAAGATAGGCAGGTGGTAATGCTTGGTGAAGGTGTGTACAGAACTCCAGGTAGCAGGTTCCAGTATGTCCCTTGTAGGGACTCCCCTGAGAAATGCTGTAGAGGTAGATGTAGCTCTAATGGAATGTGTTCGGACTCCCTGAGGGGCTGGTTTTCCATGGTGCTTGTAGCAGAAATGGATGCAGTGTGCTATCCATTTGGAAATGGTTTGTTTTGAAATGGCCTTGCCCTCTGCCCCTGTTGCAAAGCTGACTAGCAGCTGGTCAGATTTTTTGAAAGGCTTAGTCCTATGAAAGTAGAACCTGAGCTGTTTTGTGCACGTCCAAAGAGTGCAGGATCCTTTCCCCTTTACTTTGAGGATTAGGGAAAAAGGTTGGCAAATCGATGGATTGGTTGAGAGCCACACTGGACACCACTTTAGGCATAAATGAAGGATTAGTTCTCAGCATGGAAAATAATGAAGGGTTCCACAGCAATCAGTGCTTGCAACTCAGACACTCTTCTAGCTGAAGTGATGGCTAGAAGCAAGGCTGTTTTCCAAGACAGGAATTTTAACTTTGCTGAAGCAGCCGGTTCAAACGGGGGAAGCGTGAGCTTTTCCAGAACAAAGTTAAGGTCCCAAGTGGGGGTGGGTGCTCTCCTTGGTGGCCTTAAGCTGTTTGCCCCTTTCAGGAACTGCTTGATGAAAGGGTGAGAGAATAGAGGTGGCTCAATATTGTAATGAGCCGAAATGGTAGATGCATGGATCTTAATGGAAGAGAAGGACAGGCCTCTGTGTGGTAGTTCTGCAAGGTAATCCAGGATTAGAGGCAAGGAGGGCAGTGCTATGTCCTTTCCTTTAGACTAAATCCAAGAACAATACCTTTTCCACTTTTCAACATAGGATTTCCTAGTACTGGGCCTTCTGGCTTCATTCAAGGATGATGTCCAGCACCTGCTTGCTTAGGATTGCCAGTAGGGTATTTAAGGAATAAGCCAGGCTGCAAGATTTAGGGTTTGCAATTGTGGATGCAAAATCTGTCCCTCCTGCTGAGAAAGCAGGGTTGGGGTCTGGTGTAGGTGCCAGGGTGGCACCACTGTCAGGCTGCGCAGGAGTGGGCACCAGTGCTGGCGTGGCCAGTCCGGGGCAATCAGAATTGCCCTTGGCCTGTCTTGTTTTATCTTGAGTAATACTCTTGAGATAAGGGACAGAGGGGGAAAGGCATAGATTGAGAGGTTTTCCCATTGAAAGGATATGGCATCCACCTTCCAGGCCCTGCTGTGAGGGTTCCTGGTGCAGAATTTGCTTAACTGGTGGTTGTCAGGGGAGGCAGAGAGATCCACCTCTGGGGTCCCCCATTTCTGGATCAGAAGGTTGAAAGTGCTGGGCTCCAATTTCCACTCGTGTGGGTCTAGGATATTTCTGCTTAAGTCGTCTGCCAGTGAATTTTGTTTAACTGGCAGGAAATGAGCTTGTAGATGAACTTGGTTGTCCAAGGCCGTGTTCCACAGGGCCATGGCTAACCTGCAGAGTGGGTAAGAATGGGTTCCCCCTGCTTGTTGCTGTACCACATAACTGTGGTGTTGTCTGTTTTTAACAGCAGTTGTCCTGGAAAGAGTAGGTATCTGAAAGCTGTCAGGGCATTCTGTACAGCTAGCACCTCTTTTTGACTGATGTGCAGGAGTATTTGCCTTGGGCTCCGGTGGCCCTGAATACATTTGCCCGCCAAGTGAGGGCCCCATGCGTAATATGATACGTCTGGTTAGGGTCTGGGCGACAAGGGGTTGAGTAAAATGCAGCCCCTTGTTGTGGTTGCATGCTTCTGCCCACCAAAGGAACTTTGTCCTTAGACAAGGTATGATGGGAATGACAGTTTCCAGCTCCTGAGAATGTTAGCACCAAAGACTTTTTAAGTATCATTGAAGTTTCCTCATATGCAGTCTTGCATATGGAATTAGCAGAATACATGAGGCCATGAACCCTAGGGCTTGCAGTACTTTTCTTGCGGATAGCTGGGTTCTGGTGGCCATTTATTTGAAGCAGTCCGTCAGATAAACCTGTTTTTCTGAAGTGAGGAATGTCATCTGGGAAGTTGTGTCCAAGCTTGCTCCCAGGAATAGTGTCTTTTGACTGGGTACCAGTTGTGATTTCTTTTTGTTGATGGTGTACCCCAATGAAGTTAGAAGGCTTTTTACAAATGTCAGGTGCTGAAGCAGTAACTCCTCACTGTCCACCTGAATTAGGCAGTCGTTCAACTATGGGTAAATTTGGATATTTCTCTGCCTGCAGTATGCAATGGCTGGAGCCAGGCATTTTGTGAATACCCTGGGTGCAGTAGATGAGCCAAAGGGAAGTGCAGAGAACTGATAATGCATCGACCCTGCCCTGAAACGTAGATATTTCCTGCATGCCTCCCTTATGGGGATGTGCAGATAGGCTTCTTTTAAGTCTAGGGTGACTAACCCGGCATCCTTAGGCTAACATGGGGAGAAGCTGTTGCAGGGTAAGCATCTAGAATTTTGGTACCACCAGGAAGGTGTTGAGAATTGAAAGATCCAGGATTGGGCGCCAAGAGCCTCTTTCCTGGGTACTAGGAATAGTCTGGAGTAGAATCCTTGACCCCTCTGTTCTACTGGAACAGGATGAAAAGCTCTGACAATGAGCAGGGAAAAGTACTTGCTTTTGAGCCTCTGCCCACTGGTTTGGAGGAAGGTCTGGAAACCCGCTTGGGGTTGGCAGTGAATGGAAATAAAATTTGTACCCCTGGGTTATAATGTTGAAGAACCATCAGTCCTGAGTGATGGACATCCAGTTTTTTGCATGAAGGGCAAGTTTTTCTCCTACGGGCATAAGCAATTGGGCAGGGCTGGGAAGCAGTGCTGAGAAGTCATTGTGAGCTTTTTCCATAAGGAGGTGGCTTACCACTCCCTGCTCTAGGGGTGGGAGTGCTCCATTGCTTAGATCTCTGCATACTCAGACTGTAGTCTGTGGGTTTTTTTTTCCCCTGGGTCTTATTTGGGAAGGCCTGGAGGGGGCTGGAAAGGACAAGTGTTTTGAAGGGCAATGTCTACTGAATCTAGGTGGTTGCACTTGTAGGAATTCTTTTAACATTTTGCATAGATTTAGCCTTTTCTTCCATCTTTTTAAGAACTTCTGCTTTGGTGCCAAACAAATGGTCCTTATTTAAAGAAGCGTCTAGTAATTTAGATTTGTCATGTTCTGGCAAGGCCTGCTCCTTCAGCCAAGCATGTCTTCTCAGTACAGAGCCAGTGACTGCTGCCCTGCAAGATGCTTTCAGGGCATCAAAGCCACACTGCAAAGTATGCTTACTAACTTGGTTTGCAGAGTGCATAAGCTCCTGCAATTCTTTATTTTCTGCACAATCTGCAAAAATTACCACTTTTTGTTTAGTAAGTTCCATAATATGTTGCGGGTATTTCAGCATGTCAAACTGGCAATTCAATGCCCTGAAAGCAAGAGTTACAGATGTATAATAACTTCTTACCCCATCTGTCCAAAGCTCTGGAATTCCTGTCTGAAGGGATAGGATTTTTGGCTGTAGTAGCCTTAATACCTTTAGGTCCCTAGGAAATTATCTCTGAATCAGCAGTAGGATTCTTGAAAAGAAACTTGTGAGAATCAAGTACTCTGTAGTACCGGTCTGGTTTCAGGGTCTATATTAGATAAACAAATGTTTAAATGTTCGAATCTCTAAAGGCCGACTTTTAGAGATCGAACAGTTAAGTGTTCGAATATCTTTAAAAATTAAAAAAAAAAAAAGTAAAACAAAAAAAAAACTAAAGGGTGTAAAGCAGGGGGGGAAGCCCCCCACACCCCCCGCTACTTAAGTATACCAACTCTAAGCTTAATCGCGCTACAGTGTAGGGAATGGGAAATTTCCCATTTCCGCTCTGCCATGCACTGAAGTTGGTATATTTAAGTATGGGGTGTGGGGGGTGCAGGGGAGCTTGCCCCCCTGCTAAAACCCTTTCAGTTTACCTTTTTTTTTTTTTTTTTAATTACATTTTTGAATGCTTAAATGTTCAATCTCTAAAGGTCGCCCTTTAGAGATTTGAACATTTAAGCATTCAAAAATGTAATACAGACCCTGGCTTCCTAGGGGCCGGAGGTAAAATGTCTGGAGTAAGACTGGATTCCATGAAAACATCATCCACAACAACCAGGACAGGGGGTATAGCTAAAGGCCTGTGCTGAGGCAACTCTAAAAATTCTCTGAGTCTCTTTTTGGACTGAGGATGGTCTTGGAATTCCCAATGGAAATGCTCTCAAAGTATGCAAGGTTTCACCAAAAGAGAAATCCTCTGGAGGGGCGGCAGAAGGAATGGATTTCTCTGCATATGAATCCTCATAGGTGGATAAGGACATGTCTTCAGAACCAGAAAGGTCAGAGTCATTGGACTCTTGGTCTGAAGAACCTGAAGGGGACTGGTGTCTGTTAGCTGGGGAAGGCTGGCTTCCCCTAATCAGTGTAATAAGGTCTTCAGCCATTCTAAGCATTTGTTTTTGTGGCATGGGTGCCTGAGCATGCACTTTGGTAGTCAGTTTTCTAGGTGTAGACTGCGTACTCTGGGCAAAAGAAACTCAGTAGTTTTGGTTAAAGTCGTCTGTTTGATTCAAACATCGGGTCGGACGAAAAACTCCCTCAGAAGCCAGTGCCTGCACAGTGGCTCTGGACCCATCTAAGGCAGAGACATCCACTGGTTCCATCGCCAAAGCATCTTGTGGCATACCGGACTCCGAATGGGTTTCAGCTGAGGCCTGCGAATCCAGTGAAGTGGGCATCAGGGGCTGCAAAGCTGCCTCACTAAGTGCCAGCGGACTGGCGACTAGATTAACGGAAGCGTCGTTGGCAGTTTTGGACCTATGCAGTCTGTCTCTGTCTATCTTTTTTTTTTTTTTCCGGAAGATCGGTAGTCGGATGGCTTACCGAAGCCATTTCAGAATACGGAGATAGAGAGCGAAAGAATTTAGCGACAAAGACAGCCCGACGACGAATGATTCGGGCGCTAAACAAGGCACAAAACCCACGAGGGACGCCTTGGTCAGAGCCTAAACAGGTGACGGAGTAAGAATGAAAATCTCTGTGAGGTATTTGCTTTCCCCAGGCAGGACAATGGTTAATTTTTTCTGACATCGGTTACAGCAAGAAAAAAGATCCCCAATGGGGTGGTTAGCTTTAGAGGACTTCAGGATTACTCAACTCGAAAACGAAAAATTCAGGTAGCGGCCGACAGGCACTTGCGAACTGCTTCTACTTTGGGCTCCTCCTTGGCAAGAAAGACTGATGTAATGGTGTCGGCTGCCTGTTTTTATACCCCTGACATCATAGAAGAAGTGACAGCATCCGACGCAGAAATACCAAGTCTCTGGTATTCGGGCCGACTGAAGGCTACCGGCAGGCAGATAACCCAAGTGTGATGACTGCAACAGTGAAACACTAAGAACATCTACAGGCAAGTAACACAAACGTCCTCCAATGCTGACAGCATGGGAGGAATGGGTGAAGGTTCTGGAAATTCCATTTAACAGCTCATAGCATTTTCTGAGAGACTGCAAAAAATCAGTTGTTGTGTCTTTCAGCTTTTCCTGGTTAGGGGTCGCCACAGCGGAACTCCGTTCTCCTGAAAACCCTGGCACATTCAGAAAACAGCCTCAGAGAAATAGAACCCCCACAGGAAGAAACAGATAATGTGCTCTCCTCTGAATCTCTTCAGGAAAAGAGGTACCCCTTCTTTTAGCAGAAACCACCTTATAAGAATGATCAACAGCTCAAATTAAGCACTGAGGCATACCAGTAAATACTCCTGTCTAAAGAAATTCTGAGTAGGAGCAGGTACCCGTTTAGTTTTGTTTCTTTTTGACAGGAAAAATGGGGCCAAAAGTTGTAATGGCAGCAGCTGGAATAGGCACAACATTCTAACTAAACAGGGAAGATTCCCTTGTTCCCTCTCCCAGGACTGACAAGAGCGTCTCTCCCTTGCCCACTGACGGGACCCAGACAGCCTCAGTGAATGAGGCTAACCCTCAAGTCCATAGTGGTTGTAGGTGCTACACCAGTGGGATCCTGGGTAAAAGATAAGTGGTCTGACGAACAAGCTATGTCCACAGAAGAATCACCCACCAGCGGCTGAGGCAAACTGCTAGCCCGCTTGGTGGCAAAGGCTGTTTAATTTTCTCTCTGTGGGGGAAGGAGGACCAATAGGGGAACTGATAGTTCTATGTTCAAGCTGAAAATGGTTCCACTTTCCCAGGAGAAAAAAGTAGCAAACGGAAGTAAATATTTAAAGTTGGTAAGCAACCCCCCCCCCCCTACACACACACACACAGAAAACAAAGTAAAAAGCACCTCAAAATCCTTTGCCAAACCCAAAAAGTTAAAATAAGGAAGTTACGTACTCACCACAACGTTCCATCTGAGTAGTTATACTTCATTTTCTGCAACCTGTGGATATTCGGATCCATATCGGATCAGAGCTGGCAAAATTTTTTTAAGCTTCTGCTCCAAGCTCCTCCCCTTACCCATAATCTCTCACATCTCCTACCTTCCCTAAGATTGAGTTTGCCACTATTCAAACTATTAGCAACTCAATAACAGCACTAACCTAGAACAGGTTCGGGGGAAGGAGGGCGAGACGGTTGCAGAAAATGAAGTACAACTACTCAGATGGAACGTTATGGTGAGTACTTAACTTCTTTATCTGAAGTAGTTAACTTCATTTATCTGCAACCTGTGGGTCAGAGTCCCCACCTACCAAAACTCCTAGGCGGCCCTCATGGAAGGATATTCCTGAGCACCGCAGAGCCAAAGGATGCTCTCCCTCTAGAGATGAAATCCAACTTATGAAATAAATCTGTGTGACCTTGCCCAGGCTGCTGCTGCACAGATATCATCCAGTGAAACCCTAGACCAAAAAGCAGCAGAAGTTGCCATAGATCTGGTAGAATGAGCTTTAACAGGACCAGGTGGGGACAGACCTTTATCCTTATAGACTTGCAGTATACATTGTGTAATCCATCTAGCTAAGGAGACCTTGGAAATGGCTTTGCCCAAAAAGGTTCAGGAAAAGGACACGAATAACTGGTCAGACTTACAAAATTGTTTAGACCTATGTAAACAGAAACAAAGCTGTCTATGAACATCTAGTAAATGCAGCTTATATTCACCCTTGTTATGAAAATTTGGAAAGAAAACAGGCAGATCATCTGGTTAATATTTGATTCAGAAGCAACTTTCTGTAAGAAAGAAGGGTTCGTGCGGAGCGAAACCCTGTCTTTATGAAAGATCAAGTAAGGGGGCACGGCAGACAAAGCTTGGATCTCAGAAACCCTTCTGGCCAAGGTAATGACCACTAGAAAAACTGTCTTCCAGAACAGGAATTTCAAATCTACTGACACTGCTGGTTCGAATGGAGGTGCCACCAATGCCTGTAGAACTAGGGTAGTGTCCCAAGGAGGAACGGAATCCTTAACCGGGGGACGCAAAAGAAAAGTACCTTTCAGAAAAGCTTTACATAATCTCAAAGAGGCCAGAGCATTCATATTTTTGCCAACATGAAAATTAGATATGGCTGCCAGTTGTACTTTCACGGCAGAGGAACTTAGCCCCTTGTTGGAAAATACAGGACAAAAACTCCCAACACTGCAGGAACCGAGGCTGTAAATGGATCTACGTTTCTCTGAGAAGCCCAAATGGAGAAGCATTTCCATTTGCTGCGATAAACCTTCCTAGTGGAAGCTTTGTGGGATGCCACCAAAATATTCTTTACTGAAGATGACAGACTGGGAGTCCTAGCAATCAAGGAAACTGGAGCAACAAAGCAGTCAGCTTGAGGCTGCCCAGATCGGGCGGAGTGATGCCCAAGGGATGAGAGATGAGATCTGGGCAGGGAACCAGAATCCGTGGAGGAGTTGCAGCATGAGACCAGAGAAAAGGGAACCACACCTGACGAGGCCAGAAAGTAGCAATGAGGATCACTCTGCACCCCAGTCAGCAAGCTTTCTGAAGAAACTTCAGAATGAGAGGTAATGTGGGATAGGCATACAGTAACCCGGGAGGCCAAGCATGGATGAGAGCGTCTCTGGGGGAGTCCCCTGGTGAGGGGATCAGAGCGAAGAACTTGCTGAACTTCGTGTTGGAAGGAGATGTGAAGAGATCACAGCAAGGATGACCCCACACAAGGAAGATCTCCAGTTTCAGAGACCACTCATACGGCATTAGAATAGCCCGACTCAGTCAGACCGCTAAAATGTTGGAACGGCCCGGGATGTGTGTTGCAATCAGAAACCGAGTGGTGGAGATCACCCACTCCCACACTCTCATGGCCTCGTGGCAGAGAGAGTAAGATCTGGTTCCTCCTTGTTTGCTGATGTACCAGACAAAGTACAGTTTTGTACCTACCATAAATGTAGATGTTCGAGTGCTAATACAGCTGCAGTCATAACAGATGGGTTCTCCTGCCGTCAGGCGGGTCCTCGGTCGGCCGAATTCCAAAGTCTAGGTCCGGCATCGGTTGTCGTCGCTTCTTCCCCGACGTCAGTGCGACAGGGGTATAAAGGAACCAGCAGACGCCATTTTCTTCAGTTTTTCTTGCCCAGGATGTTAGGTGCCCCCAGAAGGAAGGCAATACATAAATTTGTGTAATAAAGCAATGCAATATAATCAAAATACAATAGTTGCAAGCAAATACACCAAAAATGAATACCCCAATCAGGTTTGTATGAGGAGGTGTTAGACAATAGGCCTGTCCCAAGAGGGGAAGGAGGGAGGGAAACCTGGACTGCAGCTGTATTAGCACTCGAACATCTACATTTATGGTAGGTACAAAACTGTACTATGTTCATCGTGCATACAGCTGCAGTCATAACAGATGGGTAGAATCCCAAAGCTAAGAAAAGGGGTGGTAGGCACTAGGTGGAACTAGGAGGAGCCAGGATGCCCTGCAAGACTGCAGTGGCAAAGCCTGCTCTAGTTGTGGAGTATAATGGTAGGTGGTAGTGCTTGGAGAAGGTATGCACAGAACTCCAAGTGGCTGCTTCCAAAATATCTTTGGTAGGAACTCCTCTGAGGAAAGCTGCAGAGGTAGCTGTGGCCCTTGTGGAGTGAGATCTGATTCTTGTAGGTACAGTTTTGCCATGAAAAAAATAGCAAAAACGTATGCAGTGGGCTATCCATTTTGAGATTGTCTGTTTGGAAATTGGCTTTCCTTGAGCTCCTATAGCATAGGACACAAAGAGCTGTTCTGATTTTCTGAAAGGCTTTGTTCTGTCCAAATAACGCAGTTGTCTGTGGATGTCCAAGGAATGTAGTAATCTCTCCCCTTTGTTTTGAGGATTAGGATAAAAGGTAGGTAAGTGTATGGCCTGATTCAAAGCTACCCTGGATACCACTTTTGGCATAAAGGACGGATTGGTTCGTAAGGAGACTCTGTCCTGATGGAAGATGATAAAAAGCTGCACAGCCATGATAGCTTGTAGTTCCGATACCCTACGAGCTGAGGTAATAGCCAGAAGGAAAGCTGTTTTCCAGGACAAATATTGCAAATCTGATGAGGTAGCTGGCTCAAAGGGAGGCAAGGTCAGTTTTTCCAGAATGAAATTTAGAGATCCCAAGCAGGTATTGGTTGTTTCCTTGGGGGTTTTAGATTCTTATCCCCTCTGTGGAACTGTCTTGAGAGAGGGTGAGAGAATAAGGGTGGATCAGTGTTGTATTCTGCAGAAATGGCTGAGGCATGGATTTTGATGGAGGAGAATGAAAGTCCACTGCTTTGCAGCTCAGCTAGATACTGTAGTATTTGAGGTAAATTCAGTTTTCCAGAATCCTGGCCCTTTTTCACATTCCAGACACAAAACAGTTTCCATTTTGCGGAGTAAGCTTTTCTAGTTGACGGCCTTCTGGCCTTCAAAATGACATCCTGCACCTCCTTGGAGAGTAGGGTCTGCTGTGATGCTAAGGAATCTTCTATGCAGCTAGATTGAGTGTTTTTAGCTGGCTGTGAAGAGTTTTGAAGCTGTGCTGAGTCAGAAGAAGAGGCATTAGAGGCAGGGTCCATGGTGGGGATTGAGTCAGGCTCCTCAGGAGTGGGTACCAGTGTTGTCTTGGCCAGTCTGGAGCAATGAGAATCATCTTTGGTCTGTCTGCTCTGGTTTTCAATAGAACTTTGGGCAGCAGAGGAAGAGGTGGGAAGGCATAAACTGTCATTGATGTCCAACTGAACGAGAGAGCGTCCACTCTCCAGGCCTTTGGATGGAAAATCCTTGAGCAGAATTTTGTCAATTGGTGATTTTTGTGGGAGGCAAAGAGATCTATGTCTGGCCTTCCCCATGCTTGGATCATCTCTCTAAAAACTTTTGGATGCAACTTCCATTCGTGTGGATCTGTCATATTTCTGCTTAGGTTGTCTGCCAGCGTGTTTTCCTTGCCTGGCAAGTACTGTGCTTGTAGTTCGATTTGTAAGTCCATGGCCATGTTCCAAAGTGACATGGCCAGTCTGCATAGGGGGTATGAATGTGTTCCTCCCTGTTTATGTACCACATAACTGTGGTGTTGTCCATTCTTATCAATAGTTGACCTGGTTGCAGAAGGTCTTTGAAAGCTATAATAGCATTTATTACTGCTAGCATTTCCTTTTGATTGATGTGAAGGTGCTTTTCTTTTTGGGACCATTTGCCCTGAATGCACCGATCTGTCATGTGCGCCCCCCAGGCGTAGTCCGAGGCGTCTGTTGTGATGACTTGATTTGCTTGAGGCTTGCTGAATGGAAGACCTGCGTTTGTTTGGCATGCTTGAGCCCACCACAGGAATTCCTTTTGAAGACATGGAATTAGTGGTATTGTTTCCAAACTGTGGCTGTGTTGAGACCATAGGTTTTTCAGGTACCATTGAAGTTTCCTCATATGCAGCTTTGCACATGGGATTAGCAAGATGCAAGATGCCATGAATCCCAGAGCCTGCAGGATTTTCCTTGCAGTCAGCATGGTGCAATTTGCTAGTCCTCTGAAGTATTGAGTTAGTTGCCCCTGCTTCTCTGGCGTGAGGTAGGCCATCTGGGTGTTTGTGTCCAAGTTGGCACCCAGGAAAATTATTTTCCGAGAGGGTATTAGTCTTGATTTCTTTTTGTTGACTGTGTATCCCAGAGAGTTCAACAACATTATTACATAAGCCAGATGTTTCAGAAGAATGTGCTTGCTGTCCGCTTGGATCAGGCAGTCCAAATAGGGGTATATTTGTATCCCTTGAAGTCTTCAGTAGGCAATTACTGATGCCAGGCATTTCGTGAATACTCTGGGCGCAGTAGATAAGCCAAAGGGCAATGCAGAGAATTGATAATGGATTGAACCTGCAAGAAATCTGAGGTATCTTCTGCAATTTTGTCTGATTGGGACATGCAGGTATGCCTCCTTGAGGTCCAATGTTACCAGCCAAGACTCCTTGCCCAGCATGGGAAGAAGCTGCTGTAGAGTGAGCATCTTGAATTTTGGTAAGAGTAGAAATGTGTTTAGGATGGATAGGTCCAAAATAGGTCTCCAATCTTTTCCCTTCCTTGGTACCAGGAATAGTCTGGAATAAAAACCTTGACCTTGTTCGTGCGTAGGTACCTCTTGAATAGCTTTCATGTCTATGAGATCTGTAATTTGCCTTTGTGCCTCTGCCCTTTGATTGTGTGGCAGGTTTGGCATGCCTCTCATTTTTGGAAGGGTGTGAAAATGGAATCTTTAGCCTCTGTTTATAATGTCCAGGATCCATTTGTCTTTTGTGACAATATGCCAATTTTTTTGAAAATAAGGCCAGTTTTCCTCCTAAGGGTGCTGCCATTTGAGTCTTGCTTGGCATGCAAAGGGGAAAGTCATTGGGCTTGCTTTCTGAATGGTTGCGAGTTATCCTCACCACCTCTTTGTGTAGGAGCTTGCCATTGTCTGCCTCTAAACGATCCTTGGGATTGTCCTCTGCCCCTCGGGCGCCTGTATCTACCTCTTTGGGGTCTGTCCGTGGCTGGAAAGGACCAATTTTTGGAAAGCCAATTTCTACTGAAACGTGGGGGTTGTACCTGTAGAAAATCTTTCACAGTTTGCATTGATTTAGCCTTTTCCTCCATTTTCCTTAATACCTCCTCAGCATTATCACCAAATAATACATCCTTTTGTAGAGGGGCATCTAGTAATTTTGCTTTGACATGATCTGGCAAGGATTGTTCCTTGAGCCAGGCATGTCTACGTATGACTGATCCTGTAACAGCAGCTCTACATGAAGCCTCTAGAGCATCAAAACCACATTGTAAGGTACGTTTACCCACTTGTTCTGCACTATGCATCAAATCCTGCAACTCCAAGTCTGGTTGTTCAGGTTGTGACATTTTACTTTTCAATTGTGATAACAAAAACTGTTGGTATTTTAGCATATGGAACTGACAGTTTAAGGCCCTCATGGTTAAGGTAGCCGAGGTATATACCTTTTTTCCCCACCTTTCTAAGGATCTGGAATCTCTCTCGGAAGGTAATGGATTTTTAGCAGTGGAGGCCTTAATTCCCTTGGGTCCCTGTGAGATGGTTTCTGGGTCAGCAGCATGGCTTTTGTATAGAAACTGGTGTGAGTCAGGAACCCTGTAGTAACGGTCAGGCTTGACTGGGGCTGGAGGTAAGGAATCCGGGTTAGTTAAGGCAGGCCTCCGAGTAAACATCATCTAGGATGTCCAAGACAGGAGGTATAGCCAGAGGCCTGTGCTGAGGTAGCAAGAGAAATTCCCTAAGCCTTTTCTTGGAATCTGAATAATCTTGGCCTTCCCAGTGGAAGTGTTCCCTTAAGGTATGCAAAGTTTCCCCAAATGAGTAATCCTCTGGGGGGGATACAGAAGGAATGGACTCCTCTGCATCAGAGTCTTCAAAAGGGGAGTAAGAATGTTCCTGATCATCAGAGTGCTCTGAAATAATGGAGACCTGATCAGAGGAGGGGGATTCTTCCTCCACTCTGGGCCTTTTGTCCGGTGGGGGTTGAGAACCCCTGATAAGAGTAATTAAATCCTCAGCCATTTTAAGCATCTGTTTTTTAGGCATGGGACCTGGAGATGGGCCCTGTGTAGCTGGTCTCTTAGAATGCATGGCTGCTTTAGACTTAGTGAAAGCCTTGATGGAAAAAGAAGAGGAAGGTCTGAAGACACCTTGAGAGGAGGCAGACCTGTCCACATTTTGAGATTCAACGCCAAGAGTGGCTTCGGTATCTGTAGTCGGGGTGTGGCCGAGGAGCCTGCGACCACGGGCACAGGAGACACCGCCAATGAAGTGTCGTCGGTAGTCAGGGGCTGCGTAGGCACCTCGCTGAGAACCGGACCACGTGTAGTCAGTTTTGGCGTGGTGTCGGTAGAGGCCGCGGACCTCGTGTGTCGGTCCTTATCTTTGCGCTTTTTAGACAAAACTGGAGTCGGAGTATCCGACGACATAATATAGTTAAATGTTTTGCCAAAATAATGCTGGGCGAACTCCGCCCGACGCTTGATGGTGCGTTTGTTGAATGTAGCACAAAAGCGACAGACCGAGATGTCGTGGTCTGGACCTAAACAAGGAATACAGAGGGAATGGAAATCCTTATGCGGTATTTGCTTCCCACAAGAAATACAATTATTAACTTTGTCTGACATCGGTCTGAGGCAAGAAAAGTTTCCCCAACGGGGTACTTAGCTTTCAAGAAGACTTCGGTCTCAAAATTTTCGTAATTTCAGGAGCTGGCCGACCGGCACTTGCGAACTGCATCTGCTTCGGGCACCGCGTGGCAAGAAGGACTGAAGAAAATGGCGTTGGCTGGTTCCTTTATACCCCTGTCGCACTGACGTCAGGGAAGAAGCGACGACAACCGACGCCGTACCTAGACTTTGGAATTCGGCCGACCGTGGACCCACCTGATGGCAGGAGAACCCATCTGTTATGACTGCAGCTGTATGCACAATGAACATCAGACATGCTGTCTGACCGAACTGCAATCGTCCCCGTGGGAAGAACAGCATGGAAGGCTTGCAACGCTAAAAGCACTGCCCTCATCTCCAGAAAGTACAGTTTTGTACCTACCATAAATGTAGATGTTCGAGTGCTCACACTGCTGCAGTCATCACACTTGGGTTATCTGCCGTCAGGCGGTCCCGCAGTCGGCCCAAGTTCCAAAGTCTTAGTCCGGCGTCGGTTGCTGTCGCTTCTTCCCTGACGTCAGTGTGACAGGGGTATAAAAGAGGCAGCAGACACCATTTTCTTCAGTTTTTCTTGCCCCAGATGTCAGGTGCCCCCAAATAGGAAGGCAATACATAATCTTAAGTAAATTACATAAGTAGAAAATAAGAAGTTATGTACCTACCATAAAGTTCCATGTTAGTTGTCTTCTTCTCGCCTTCTTTCTTGCTGGATGAGTCCGGAGCCGATCTTCGGCTCCGACTCGGCCTTATACTAAAGCTCTAGAGCCATTTACCAGCTCGAGGCCCTCCCCCTATACCACAATGCTAGGTGTCAGATACCCAGATCTCATTTGGTATAGCTAACACCATGGAGACACCCTGTCCCTGCTATAAAGTTTACCTACAGTGGTAACAACTGAGGAGGACATAACCTAGGAAATAGTCAAGCAGAGGAATAAGGCCTCAGAAGGATTCATCTCTGTCTGTCAAGGCTAGGGGGATGGCGGGTGGAACGCAAGAAAGAAGGCGAGAAGACAACTAACATGGAACGTTATGGTAGGTACATAACTTCTTAATGTTAAGTTGTCAATCTCGCCTTCATTCTTGCTGGATGGGACAACATCCCTAGCACCTTAGCCCTGGGTGGCTCATGGGAACAGACTCTTGAGCACAGTGGAACCAAACTCAGCCCGACTCCTGGAAGTCGTATCCAACTTGTAATGAGAAATAAAGGTATGAGGAGTGGCCCATGTGGCTGCAGCACAAATAGATTCCATTGGAAGTCTTGCTTGAAAAGCTACTGATGTAGCTAATGCTCTGGTGGAATGAGCTTTTGGTTTTGTAGGGAGTTCTTTATGTCTTAGTTGGTAAATGAAGGAAATGATAGAGGCCAACCATCTAGATAAAGATACTTCAGACACTGGCAGGCCCTGCTTGCCCTCAGCATAGGACAGGAAGAGTTGGCCCGACTTCCTATTTGTTTTGTCTTATCTAAATAGAAACATAATTGCCTGTGAACATCCAAATAATGCAGCTTTTGTTCAGCTCCGTTTGAATAGTTAGGAAAAAAGACAGGAAGATCAATGGCCTGATTCAGGTTCGTCTCAGAAGGAATCTTTGGTAAAAAGGAGGGATTAGTTCTGAGTGAAACTCTATCTTTGTGAAAAACAAGATAGGGAGGACTAATACAGAGGGCTTGAAGTTCCGATACTCTTCTAGCTGAGGTGATAGCTACTAAGAGTCTTCCAGGACAGCAATTTTAAGGAACAGGTGGCCGCAGGTTCAAAAGGAGGGAGAATCAGTGAAGTTAACATCAGATTCAAATCCCACGGAGACGGGATCTCTAACTGGAGGCCTCAGCAAAACAGTCCCCTTAAGAAAGGCTTTACAAAGTTTATGGAACATAATGCTGGTCTCTGACAGGCCAGCGTGAAAATTAGCGATAGCAGCCAATTGGACTCTAATGGTGGCAGAAGAAGAGCCCACTAGAAAAAGCTCTGCCAAAAAATCCAGAACACTGTTGACAGGGGCTGTAAAAGGATCTATATTTCTGACCTCCGCCCAGGAGGAGAAACGTCTCCACTTACTAGCATAGGTTTTTCTGGTGGTAGATTTGTGTGAAGAAAGGATGATTTCACACACTGGCTGAGAAATATGTGGAAGCCTGGCTACGGTTGGAAGTGGAGCAATCAAGCTGTGAGGTTGAGAGATTGAAGGGATTGGTGCAGCCCACCAGACTGATGGACTAACAGGTCTGGCACTGGGTCCAGCCTCCAGGGCTGCTCCAGTAGGTGACGATGCAAGAATGGGAACCAAATTTGTCGAGGCCAGTAAGGGGCAATGAGGATCATCCTGGAACCCAAAGTGGTTGCTTTCTGAATCAGTTTGGGAATTAAGTGAAAAGGCGGAAATGCATATAGGAGACCCCGGGCCAATCGTGTACTAGAGCGTCTCTGGGGGAATGGCCGGGGAGGGGAAAGAGAGTGAAGAAGTCTTCGCACTTGCTGTTGAGAGGGGTTGTAAAAAGGTCGCAGCAAGGTTGACCCCATCTGCGGAAAATCTTGTCCACTACTAACTGATTGAGAGACCACTCATGAGGCATGAGAATGGCTCTGCTTAGCATGTCTGCTATGACGTTGGACTTCCCGGGGATGTGCGTTGCTATCAGAAAAAGTTGGGAAGAGATCGCCCACTGCCAGAGTCTGAGTGCTTCTCGACATAAGGGATAGGACCTGGTTCCGCCCTGCTTGTTGATGTACCACACTATAGACATATTGTCCATCTGAACTGCAATAGTCCCGGTAGGTAGAGAGTCCTTAAGAGTTTGCAACGCTAAAAGTACCGCTCTCATCTCCCAAGACATTTATGTGCAGGTGGTATTCTAGGGGTTGCCAAGAGCCCTGGACAGTCCTGCCCTGAAAATCCCCCCCCCCCACCCGATCAGGGAGGCATCCGTGGTCACCATGGCAACAGCAGGAGGAAGAACAAACGGTCTGCCCTGGAGAACTAGAGGGGAGACCATCCACCAAGCCAAGTGGTCTTTGCATGTTTGAGTGATTATTATCCTGTGGGACATTGGAAGTTGTTGAAAGGACCACTGGGTAAACAGCATCCACTGGAGGATCCGCATATGAAAACGAGCCAGGGGGACTAAAATGATCGCTGCTGCTATGAGACCCAATGTCTTTAGTACAAATCTGGCCTGAATCGTCTTGCACTATATAGGAGCTGTACATGTCGGCGAATGCCTGATACTCTGTCTGCAGGAAGTTTTGCAGATAGATCTTTTGTATTTAATTCTGCACCTATAAAGGTTATAGACTGACAAGGCGACAATGCAGACTTTTCGAAATTTATTGATATACCTAGCTCGGAGCAAGTCTGAATGGTATAGTCCCTGGCTCGCAATAGCTGATGCCTGGTGGAAGCAGTAAGGAGCCAGTCGTCTAGATATGGAAACACCTGGAATCCCCGTCTCAGGTGAGCCATAACCACTGCCATGCATTTGATGAACACCCTGGGGGCCGTGGTGAGACCAAAGGGCAGGGCTCTGAATTGATAGTGACTGGCCCCCAGCCGGAAGCAGAGAAACCTTCTGGAACGCCTGTCCATTTTTATATGGTAGTACGCATCCGGAAGGTCTATGGAGCACATCCAATTGTCCTAACCCAAGTAGGGTAGAATGGACTGGAGCATGACCATCCGGAACGTCGTTCTTTGAACAGACTTGTTTAATCTGCTGAGATCCAAAATGGGTCTCCAGTCCCCTGTCTTTTTTGGTACCAAAAAGAACCTCGAGTAAATTCCGGATCCTTGCTGGTCTGCTGGGACTGGCTGGATGGCCCTTTTTCTTAGCAGTTTTGAAATTTCTAGAACTGCTTGATCCCTTAGAGTGGGTGGGACATCTGGAAGGGATCTGTTTGTTTGTACAGGGGTGCGGATGAAGGGAATTTTGTAACCTTCGGACATGATAGATTGTACCCATCGGTCTTGAGTGAGGAGTTGCCAGGCTTCTGGGTACACTGACAATCTTCCCCCGACTGCCTCCAAAGGTGGACAGTCAGGCAGCCCCTCAGGGGTGCTGGAAGGGTTTGTCAGAGAAAGATTCTCTGCTACCCTGATTTTGCGGACCCACTCTGCCCCTAGGGCGGCGTCTATTATTGTTTCCTCCTCAGCCCCTGGAGGAATAATCACCACGTGTGTCAGGCACGACTCTCTGGGGTTTACAAAACCACATTTTTCCACTCTTCTGACCTTTGGGATATGGTTTGGAGGGAGTAGAAAAACGGACTCCCACGGCAGAGAGAGTCTTGCCTTCCTGCTCACACCTGGTTAAGTGTGTCCGTCACCTGTGGTCCAAACAAAGCCGAACCAGCGAAGGGGGTATTGGTGAAGGACGCTTTAAAGGGGTCCGCAAAGTTACATAACCGCATCCAGGCATGTCTTCTCAAAGACACGCCTGTACCTGAGGCCCTACTCGCACTATCGGCCGCATAAGAAATGAGCCGCATGGAGGAGTTAACTATGGAACTTAAGGTCGCTAGCTAGGAGTTAACCTTATCCTGAGACCCCACAGCTGATGGATCCTGAAGGGTATCACCCAGTTCTTTGAGAAGATCCCTCTGAAGTCAGGTGAAATGGCACAGATAATTCAGCGACCGCATAGCAAAGGTCGCTGAAGAGAACATCCGCTTCTTGTACCTGTCCATTGTCCTAGACTCTTTATTAGGAGGATGTACAGGTACCAAAGGGTCAAGCCAACTCCTTAGTGGCCGCTGCCACCACCATGGCATCAACTGGGACTCCCTTAGCTAGAAACTGTTTATCCGATGGGGCTGTAATAAATTTAGCGGGCCTACGGGGAGTTGGTTCCACTGAGTCTGGGGCTGTCCACGCCTTCCGAGCAACCATGTCCATGAGCGGGTCAAAAGGCGGAGACACCCAGGAGGTGGAAAGGTGAGAACCAAACGCGTCCAGGTACACCGACTCGTCCTCGGAAGGTTTAAGGGCAGTCCAATTTCCCCTCTGCTTAAGGATCTCCAGGATGTCTGAAAAGGAGACATCCTCAGAGGGGGACCTTAGGGACCCTTCCAAATCCTCCAAGTCGGTGTCAGACGTGACTGACTCGGGGGAGTCAACATGTTTCCTCTTACATGTTTTCTTCCGAGGTGGCTCCTCCGAATGATCGGGTGAGGCCTCGGAAGAGGAAGATACCCCCAGTGGGGCAACCTGGAGCTTTTGTTCTCCACGCTTGGGGTCAGGAGGTTGGACAGAGACCGAAGCAGGCACCATGGGGGGAGGAGCCGAAGGGGCCGATCGTGGATCAGACCCAGGAATCAGTACGCTCCTAATGACCTCGAAGGCGTCCCTATCAGGCAGAGAGGAAGGTCCCAGCTCTGGAGAGATGAGAACCCCTCCCGGCACAGAGAGTGACGGCTCCGAGGCCGATATCGGGGCTGAGCTCACCTGCGCCGAAGCACCGAGAGGGAGAATGGGGTCGGACAAGGGTCCGATGCCACTCGCCCCCTCGGAGCTGAGGGAGTCTTGACGCCCGGATCCCTCCATGGACGGAACCAATGAAGAGATCGGAGCCGACGATGGAGCTGAAATGTGTGGTATTGGCTCAGACGCTCCAACAATTCGAGCCCCAATGAGCTCCGGCTCCGGTCGGAGGAGGAACTGATGAAGATACAAGGATAGCCACAGTCTGTTGAGAAGGGCTACTCAACATTTGGCCCAGTGCCTGCGAAAGAGCCTACTGACCACCCTCTCAAAGTCGTGATCAGACAGCCTGGACGACCGAGAGGAGCGAGACCTATGGCTCCGCTCAGACTGTAGTAACGGAGACCTCGGAGCTGAATGAATGGACTCCAAAGAGGGAGACCTCGAGCGTTTTCGGCTCACAGAAGGCTCCGATAATAAGGCCGGAGCCGACTGAGGTCTCGAAGTGTCTGTTCCAGCCGGAACCGACGAGGAGGCAGAAGCTCCGCTCGGCGACGGCTCAGAACAGGGAGCCCGCGGCTTAGCGAGCTTGGAGGGTTTACCCGATGAAGGCTTAGTCGGGGACCCTTCAGGCTTAAGCAAGCACCTCAAAATAAGTTTGTTCCTACGCTCCTGCAGGACTCTGGGACTGAAGGCATGACAGACCGCACAAGAGTCCTGCAAGTGTAGGGGGCCCAAACAATACACACAAGAAGTGTGACCGTCTGTCAGAGACATCTTCTGACAGCACGAGTCACACTTCTTGAAACCTGAGACCTTAGTATCCTTAGACATAATGAATACCAAGGGAACAGGTAACTAGTGCCTTAAACACTACACACACACACGCACTAGTAAAAAACTACCACCACCAACAATATAGTAGTAATATAAATAATACTACTAAATATATCTAACTATCACTATAAAGTAGAAAATATATAAAAAAGTAGTAGAATTATGAATAAAAACACTACTGATTACTTACAACTAACCCTAGAGGGCAGAATATATATAAGAAAAATCAACGCTACCCTAATGGGAGGGGGGTGGGGGGACTCTGAAAAACTACAGTAAAAAAAAAGAGTTGTTTTAAAAGGGGGTTTAGAAAGGGAAACACTAAGACAAAATCTAATAAGAAAAAATTTATATATATATATATATATATATATATATATATATATATATATATAGATATATATATATATATATAATAAAACAGTAGAAAAGAGTTATATAAAAAACGCAACCTCGTAACTGAAGCGGCAAACGAGATCTAGGTATCTGATGCCTAGCATTGTGGGATAGGGGAGGGCCTCGAGCCGGTAAATAGCTCTCGAGCTTTAGCATAAGGCCGAGTCAGAGCCGAGGATCGGCTCCGGACCCATCCAGCAAGAATGAAGGCGAGATTGACAATTTAACATCAATAACTACAGCTGTAAGCAAATACACCATATAGAAATACATCTTAGAAATTGTATAAACAGAGAGCTATAGATAAAACCCAGGTAAGAAGGGAAGGTGGGAGGGTAACCTGGACTGCAGCAGTGTGAACACTCTAACATCTACATTTATGATAGGTACAAAACTGTACTATGTTCATCGTGTTACACTGCTGCAGTCATCACACTTGGGTTGAATCCCAAAGCTAAGGCTGGGTGGTTGATACTAAACAGGGTTTGGAGAAGCTAGTAGGCCCTGCAAAACTGCAGTGGCAAAGCCAGCTCTGGTTTTTGAGTATAGAGGTAAGTGGTAGTGCTTGGTGAAGGTGTGCACTGAACTCCAAGTTGCAACTTCCAAAATAACCTTGGTTGGCACCCCTCTGAGGAAGGCTGCTGATGTTGCTGTAGCCCTGGTGGAATGAGGCCTAATATTACCAGGTACAGGCTTCCCATGGTGTGTGTAGCAGAAACGGATACAATGTCCTATCCATTTTGAAATGGTCTGTTTTGATATAGGCTTTCCTTGAGATCCTGCAGCATAGGACACAAAGAGCTGATCAGATTTTCTGAAAACCTTTGTTTTATCCAAGTAGAAACGTAATTGTCTGTGAATGTCCAAAGAGTGTAGGAGCCTTTCCCCTTTATTCTGGGGGTTTGGATAAAAGGTGGGTAAATGAATGGTTTGGTTTAGAGGCACACTGGATACTACCTTTGGCATAAAGGAAGGGTTAGTTCGTACAGAGACTCTGTCTTGATGAAAAATGATGAAAGGCGCCACTGCCATTAGGGCCTGTAGCTCTGAGACTCTTCGTGCTGAAGTTATTGCTAGCAGCAGGGCAGTTTTCCATGATAAAAACTGTAAATCAGCTGAAAAAGCTGTCTCGAAGGGTGGTAGTGTAAGTTTTTCCAAAACAAAATGGAGGTCCCAAGTTGGTGTTGGTGTTCTTCGCGGCGGTCTTATGTTCTTAGCCCCTCTGAGGTACTGCCTTAATAATGGATGTGAAAAAATAGGAGGACCCGTGTTGCAATGAGCTGAAATAGCTGAAGCGTGGATCTTTATAGATGAAAAGGAAAGGCATTTGTGCAACATCTCAGTTAAATATTGCAGAATCTGAGGAATGTTTGGGACAAGAGGATTTTGGCCTTTAGCCTGGTTCCAGGCGCAGAATCTTTTCCATTTGTCTGAGTAGGCTTTCCTGGTGCTGGGTCTCCTGGCCCCCAGAATGACATCCATAACAGCTGTAGAGAGAAGTGTTGACTGGTTGTTTAGATAATCTGCCATGCAGCCAGATTTAAAGTCTTGAGCTGGCTGTGTAGAATCTGATTGTTTTGCTGAGTCAGCAGGTGAGGAATTTGAGGTAAAATCCATGGTGGGCCTTGAGCCATGTTCCTTAATATTGGATACCAGTGTTGGCGTGGCCAGTCTGGAGCAATGAGCATCATTTGTGGCCTCTCTAATCTGGCTTTCAGCGGCACCTTTGCCAGAAGAGGTAGTGGAGGAAAGGCATACACTGTTAGTGTTTTCCAACTGAATGAGAGGGTGTCCACTTTCCCAGCTAGTGTGTGGTATGTCCTTGTGCAAAACTTTCTCAGTTGGTAGTTTTGGGGGGAGGCAAACAGATCTATGTCTGGGCTCCCCCATTTTTGAGTTATCATTGTGAATACTTGTGGGTCTAGTTTCCACTCATGAGGATCCATGATATTTCTGCTTAGTTCATCTGCCAATGTATTTTTCCTTCCTGGCAGGAATTGTGCTTGTAGTTGAACTTGGTAGGTCAGTGCTGTGTTCCACAAGGTCATTGCTTGCCTGCATAGGGGGTAGGAATGTATGCCCCCTTGTTTATGTACCACATCACTGTGGTGTTGTCCGTCTTTATTAGAAGTTGTCCTGGATGTAGGAGGTCCTTGAAAGCTGTTAGGGCATTCTGTACAGCTAGCATCTCTTTTTGATTGTGGAGATGCATTTGATCTGCAGACCATTTGCCCTGAATACACTGTCCTGCCATGTGTGCTCCCCAGGCGTAATCCGATGCATCTGTTGTCATTGCCTGGCTGTTGACAAGGTGAAAGGCTGACCCTTGTGGAGGTGACATGCCTGAGACCACCATAGAAACTCCTGTTGAAGGCAGGGAATTAGTGGTATTATTGTTTCCAAGTTGTGGCAGGGAATTAGTGGTATTATTGTTTCCAAGTTGTGGCTGTGTTGAGTCCATACGCTTTTCAGGTACCATTGTAATTTCTTCATATGCAGTTTGGCATATGGTATTAGTAGTATGCAAGATGCCATGAATCTCAAGGCCTGCAGAATTTTTCTTGCAGGGAGTTGGGTCTTTGTTGCCATCATTTTGAAGTATTAAGTCAGTTGTTCTTGCTTGTCTGGCGTGAGATAAGCCATCTGGACCGTTGTATTTAAACTGGCACCCAGGGATATTATGTCTTGTGAGGGCACTAGTTTTGACTTCTTTTTGTTCACTGTGTACCCTAGGCAACTTAGTAGGTTTTTTACAAACGCCAGATGTTTTAAAAGAATGTCCTTGCTGTCGGCTTGAATAAGGCAGTCGTCCAGGTATGGATATATTTGGATTCCTCTTTGTCTGCAGTATGCAATTACTGGTGCCAGGCATTTTGTGAAGACCATGGGCGCAGTAGATAAGCCAAAGGGCAGTGCAGAGAATTGGTAATGAGTTGAACCTGCTATAAATCGGAGGTATCTTCTGCAATTTTGTCTGATAGGGACATGCAGGTATGCCTCCTTGAGGTCCAACGTTACTAGCCAAGCCTTCTTGCCCAGCATGGGAAGAAGTTGCTGTAGTGTAAGCATCTTGAATTTGGGTACTTCCAGGTATGTGTTTAGAATTGAAAGGTCCAGAATGGGTCTCCGGGCTTTGTCCTTTCGTGGAACCAGAAAGAGCCTCGAGTAAAATCCTTGTCCTTGCTCCTGTGTAGGAACCTGTTGAATGGCTCTCATGTCCATGAGAGCTGTAATTTGTCTTTGAGCCTCTACCCACTGATTTGGTGAAAGGTTTGGCATTCCTTTTTTCCTTGGTAAAGTGTGAAAGTGGAACCTGTAACCTTGAGATACAATATTTAGGACCCATTTGTCTTTTGTGATGATAAGCCAATTGGCAGCAAAAAGTGCAAGTTTTCCTCCCAAGGGAGCTGCCAAGAGGGATTTGCTTGGCAGTCTGAGGGGTAAGTCATTGTGATTGTCTTCTGAAAGTTAGTGGCCTGTCTTCTCCTCCTTTCTGGGTTGTGGCACCCCATTGTCGAGGCTTGCAAGACCCTTGAGGCTGACATCTGCCCCTTGGGCGTCTGTATTTGCCCCTCTGTGGTCTGTCAGAAGTTGGAAAGGACCAGTTTTTGGTTGGCCAATTTCTGCTGAAATGAGGGGGTTGAACCTGTAAAAAAATCCTTGACAGTCTGCATAGATTTTGCCTTGTCCTCCATTTTCTTTAAAACCTCTTCTGCTTTCACACCAAATAAAACATCCTGCTGTAAAGGTGCATCCAATAACTTTGCTTTAACATGATCAGGTAAAGTTTGTTCTTTTAACCAAGCATGCCTACGAATGACAGACCCTGTTACTGCTGCTCTACAAGAAGCTTCCAATGAATCAAATCCACATTGCAAAGTAAGTTTTCCCACTTGTTCTGCTGCATGCAACAAATCTTGCATTTCCTTGTAATCAGGCTGCTCTGTATGTGTGAGCATTTTTTGTTTTAAATGAGACATCAAATATGGCTGATATTTCAGCATGTGAAAATGGCAGTTTAAGGCGCTCATAGCTAGAGTAGCTGAGGTATATACTTTCTTTCCTCATCTGTCTAGTGCTCTAGAATCCCTTTCAGAGGGTACAGGATTTTTAGCAATAGAGGCCTTAACCCCTTTGGGACCCTGGGAAATGGTTTCTGGGTCAGCAACAGGGCTTTTATATAGGAATTTGTGCGAGTCAGGGACTCTGTAGTATCTGCCTCTTGGTGCAGGAGGTAATGAATCTGGGTTAAGGCTAGATTCTGAATAAACATCATCCACAATGTCTAACACAGGTGAATAGCAAGGGGTCTGTGCTGGGGTAGTAAAAGGAACTCTCGGAGCCCTTTCTTAGAATCAGAGTAATCCTGGCCTTCCCAGTGGAAATGTTCCCTCATCGTATGTAAAGTTTCCTCAAAAGAGTAGTCTTCTGGGGGAGAAGCTGAAGGAATTGATTCTTCATCAGCAGAGTCTTCATAAGGGGGAAAGGAATAGTCCTGTTCCTCAGAACAGTCTGAGGAAATGGAAACCTGGTCAGACGAAGCGTCCTCCTCCTCCTGTCTAGGCCTTTTGTCAGGAGGGGGATGGGAACCCCTGATTAGGGTAATCAAGTCTTCAGCCATCTTGAGCATCTGTTTCTTAGGCATGGGGCCTTGTAATGGAGACTGCTGTACAGGCTTCTTTACTTTTAAAGGAGTTTTTAGCTTTGCATAGGATTTAATAGTAAATGTAGTCAGTCTGAAGACACCTTCAGCAACTGAAGGCCTTTCAACTACACCGGAATCCCCTTCACCATTGGAATGGGAAGGACCTAAAGATAAAGGCTCTGAAGGCCCAGCAATCTCCGCTTGGGAGTCGGATGCAGCCTGGGTTTCTAAATCTGCGATCGTCAGGGGCTGCGTAGGCACCTTGATGAAAACCGGAGAACCGGCGACTGGCATAGCAGAGGCCACGGTGTCTGGTTTGGATCTCGGCTGCCTGTCCTTATCTTTGCGCTTTTTATGCATCCCGGTCGTCAGTTGCTCCGACGGCATGGTATAATTAAATTTTCTACCAAAATAATGTTGGGCGAAATCAAACAGACGTTTAATAGTTTGTTAAACCTAGCACAAAACCGGCAACCTGTGACGTCGTGGTCTGGGCCTAGGCAAGGAATGCAATAAGAATGAAAATCCTTATGAGATATTTGCTTCCCACAAGAAATGCAATTATTAACTTTTTCTGACATCGGTCTGAGGCAAGAAAAGGTTCCCCAACGGGGTACTTAGCTTTATTGAAGACTTTGGTCTGAAATTCGATTTGAAAATCTCAGGAGTCGGCCGACAGGCACTTGCGAACTGCTTCTGCTTCGGGCACTGCGCAAGAAAGACTGAAGAAAATGGCGTTGGCTGCCTCTTTTATACCCCTGTCGCACTGACGTCAGGGAAGAAGTGACAGCAACAGACGCCGGACCAAGACTTTGGAACTCAGGCCAACTGCGGGACCGCCTGACGGCAGATAACCCAAGTGTGATGACTGCAGCAGTGTAACACGATGAACATAGTTGATATGCAATCTGGTCTTGATCTGGGATCACATGCCTTGGACCGTCCTTCCCAAAAAGTGCCCCGCCACCAGAGCTGGGAGGCATCCGTGGTCACAGTGGTTTGGGCTGGGGTTGTTATGAAAGGATGATCTGCCAAGATTTCTGGCGATTGGAGCCACCAGAGAAGAGAAATCTTGCAGGCTTTGCTGATTCGTATTGGACAGTCCATGAGGAGGTCTAACCAAGACCACTAAATTACCAGGGTCCACTGAAGCACCCTCATGTGAAGGCGCGCACCGGGAAGGATTGAAATTACTGCGGCCATGAAGCCTAGGGCTCTGAGAACATCGCTCGCCACTGGCGTCCTGGGGCAGAGGATCACTGACACGAGCCCATAGGTTCTGGACCCTATCCAAACTGAGAAAAACTTGCAATAGTAGAGTGTCCAGCCATGACCCTATGAATTCCAAGGTCTGTGTCAGATTCAAGCGGGACTTGGAGATATTGATGGTAAGCCTTAGATTGACTTCAAGATGCAGGAAGGAGTCTCTGGCCATGCAAAGTAGACGCTTGGTGGCAGCAGCGAGGAGCCAATCATCTAGGTAAGGAAACATCTGAATTCCCTGAAGCCTCAGGTGAGCTGCTACGACTGCCATAACCTTGGTAAAACACCTTGGAGGGCTGTGGTGAGACTGAATGGAAGGGCTCTGAACTGGAAATGATTGGCTCCCAGCCGGAAGCGAAGGAATCTCCTGGAGCTTCTGCAAATTTTGATATGGTAGTAAGCATCCTGGAGGTCTATCGAGCACATCCAGTCACATTCTCGGAGGTAAGGTAGAATGGACTTGCAAGGTGACCATTCGGAATTTCTGCTTGGCTACCGTCAGGTTCAGGGTTGACAGGTCCAATATGGGTCTGAGGTTACCAGTCTTTTTTGGCACTAAAAAGAACCTGGAGTAAACGCCTAATCCGGACTGATCTGGGGGGACCAGATCGATGGCCCGATTGTGAAGCAGCTTTGAAATTTCGTGCGCTGCCGCCTCCCTTTGAGCGGGTGGAACATCTGGGAGGCACTTTGGTTGGGCAAGTGGGGCAATGAATGGAAAGGAGTATCCTCTGGTTATAATTTGGAGTACCCAACCGTCCTTAGTAATCGACTCCCAAGCTGTCAGGTGCAATGACAATCTTCCCCAGACGGTCTCCAGAGCAGGACAGTCGGGCAACCCCTCAGGGTTGCTGTGCGGGTTTGTCCGAGAAGGTCACCCTAGACCGAAAGTTCCTCAGGCCCCCTCTGCCTCTGGGGTGGCGTCTGTCTTGTCCCCCTCTGCCTTTACAAGACAAGTGGTCCTGAGTGTGCCGGGAAAACTGAGATTTTCGGAACCACATCTTTTGCCCCCTCTGATTCCTAGAAAAGGATCTGAGGGGTAGAGAAGTGGACTCTTGACAGCAGACAGAGTCTTCCCATCCTTCTCGCTCTGGACCAGGATGTCACGAACTGTCTTCCCGAACAGGGAGGAACCGTCAAGGGGAGCATTTGTGAAAGACGCCTTGAAGGGGTCCGTGAATTGACAGTCTGAGACAAGGGTGCCGCCTCAGAGCTACACCAGTCCCAGCTGCCCTAACTGCTCCTTCCGTGGCATGGGAAAGAAGATGCATGTACGTGTTAGACATTTTCACTGAGAACAGTCGCTTGTCCTCTGGCAACAAAGACTCTGGGGGGGACACAGCAAATTCCGTGACTAGGTCTCGCTGGAGTTGAATGACGTGTGCCAAAATTCAGCGCTCGTATAGAAAACGTCACTGAAGAAAAGAATCTCTTCCCAAACTGATCCACCACCCTAGACTCCTTGTCCAGAGGGTGGACCAAAGAACTTTCCTGAGCCAGTTCTCTCTTGGTGGCAGCTGCATCCACCGGGAATCCCTTGCACCAGGCCTGTCTTGTCTGTGGGAAGAGAAAGGATCCTGTCCGGGCGTTTGGATATTGGCTCTATGGTGTCAGGCTCCTTCCATGCCCGTGTGGTAATGAGATCCACTAATGGATCTGCAGGAGGGGATACCCAGGATGTAGGTGGGCCCGTGCCAAAGGCCTCCAGGAATACTAACTCATCCGTAGAGGGTTTTGGGGCTGACCAACCTCCCCTCTGGCGGAGGATTTCCATGACCTGGGGGAACCCTCACCTTCATCCAAGTCAATATCTTCTGTGACGAACTCGGGGGAGTCCACGTGCCTCCTCTTACACGAGTGTTTACGGGGAGCCTCCTCAGTGGTACTATAGGAAGAGGGCTTGTAAGTCATGGGGGGGGGTGTTTCCACGACAGGATCCACCCGGGGGTCTTCTAGCACGGGCTTGTCCCTGGGACAAGCTGATGGGAGTCATGACCAAATCCACGACAGCCTGGGCTGAGTCCAAGGAAATGGGCTGGGGTCTCAATCCTTGGGAGAGAACCCTCTCCACCACACTGAAGGCCGAAGGAGAGAGCACCTCCTTAGCAACCAACAAGGAAGAAGCTCTCCCCGGCTCCGTCGTGAGAATCGGGGCTGAGGCCAAGGTAGCCAGGGTTCCGAAGGAACAGTTCGGATCCAACAAAGTCGGAGCCAAAGACGCCTCCGTTCCCTTGGAGGCCCCAAGAGTTGCTCGGATCCGAACAAGTCTGATCCGAGGAACTCAAGGGAATCACCGGAGTCGAGGTTGGAGGGACAGTCAGCGCCAAACCCCCAGCTCCAAGGATCCTCAGATCCATAAACCCCAAAACCGCAGGTCAGATCGGGGAAGGAGAGATAGGATGGAAGAAGAGCATAGAGGTCCCCTCTCCGGCCGGAGAGGGGCCTGGCAAGACACCTATTTGGATTTGGGTCCGAATGAACCTCCGGCATCATCCTGTCCATGTCAAGCTCCAACAGACTCAGAGTCGACCGCGAGGAGGTGACAGACTCTGATCTGGCTGGTTTGTGAGACAACCTCGAAAAAGGCCTCTGGTCAGAGGGCTCCATCGGCTTCGGGGAGAACCTTGAGGAATGGAGCCGAGGAGAGGTGGTCCTGACAACTTCAGTAGGCGGACTGGGAAATGGCTCTCATTCCAGAGACCGTTTGCGGTGCCCTGCCACTCTTTTCTCTGTCTCTCTTGTCCTTATCTCTATCCTATGGTTTTGTTCCAGTCTCAGAAGGCTTAGAGGAAGGTTGAGTCCCAGCCTAGGGAGGTTGGTCGGCTAATAGAGCCGATGTCGAGGTTGTTGAATCCAACGCAGAAACTGGTAGCATGCCATTAGCTACCAGTTTTGCCTTCCTTTCAACGCCCTAGGGTTGAACCCTGCACACACACTACACAGCAAAAAAAGGTGGGGAACACCCAGGCAAACACCACCACAGAATGTGGCCATCAGCCGGTGAAAGCTTGTGGCCACACACTGCATTTTTAAAATGTTGGTTTTGGCTGCTCAGCCATCACCACAGACCACTCAGCCAAAACTAAACCAACAAACACACACACAAAGGACAGTTAGGCCTACACTACCTCACAAGTTCTTAACTTTTTAAACTACTATTTTTTTTTTTTTTTTCTCCAGAAAACCGACGAATGACGGATCCGATATGGATCCGAATACCCACAGGTTGCAGACAAATGAAGTTAACTACTTCAGATACATAGTTTCTCCACACGAAAACAATGTTTTTCCCCAACTACTTTTGAACTGAAAGGAAAAGTGCCCTCCTGTTTAAAAGTCTCATGAAAGTCCATTAAAACAAACTCCTAGGGGGAAAAAAAACAAGGAAAGTACATATAAATAACTTTAAAATGTGTAAGGTTTTTACCCAATGGGAACTTTACTTGCCCAGCCAGGGAATGGCACAAGCCAGCTGCCTATCCTTGAAAACCCACAGGGGGAGCTCTCCTCAAGAGACAGAAAGCTCTGAAGGGCTTGGCTCTCAAAACTGTGTGTTTAGGCAGCGCAGCACTTGCTACCTAAAGGTTTGTGTGTGGAAGGTGCCCGGAAGCTTTGGAAGCTGGACGGCTATTACATCCTTGGAAGGATATAACCCATATATAGCTAAGGCTATTGCAGCAGTGATCAATTTGATGAACATATTCAGATCCTTTGTCATTCTGTAAAACCTATCAGGCCTTTTAGGGGCCGGTGACTGGGAGTGATCAGGCAAAAAAAGGTGGATTAATTTGGATGGAGGAAAAGGAAAGGCCCTTGTGATGCATCTCAGTTAAGTATTGAAGAATCTGAGGTAAACTGGGCACTGCTGTGCCCATCCCGAGTTTGGTTCCAGGAACAGAATCTTTTCCATTTTTCAGCGTAAGAGTTTCTAATACTAGACCTCCTTACCTTCAGACCGACATCCAACACTTGCTTACTGAGAGATGGTAACAGAGAGATCAGGTAATTAGCCAGGCTGCCAGGTTCAGGGTTTGAAGCTGAGGGTGCAGAATCTGGCCCTCCTGCTGGAACAGCAGGGTACGGATCTGAGGCAGGTGCCATGGTGCCAGCAGTGACACTGCGCAAGAGGGGGTACCAGTGTTGGCGTGGCCAGTCTGGTGCAATCAGTATTGTCCTTGGTTTGTCCTGTTTGATCTTTAGTAGTACCTAGGAGAGGAGAGGCAGAGGAGTAAAGGCATAAACTGATATAGATTTTTCCAGGTGAAGGACAGGGCATCCACTTTCCAAGCTTGTTTGTGGGGAGTCCTTGTGCACAACTTGTCCAATTGGTAGTTCTGGGGGGAGGCAAACAGGTCTATCTCTGGGCTCCCCCATGTGTTTATCAACATGTTGAATGTCTTTGGTTCCAGTTTCCACTCGTGTGGGTCCATGAGATTTCTGCTTAGCTCGTCTGCCAGTGTATTTAGCTTTCCTGTTAGGAATTGAGCCTGTAGATGCACTTGGTAGCTCAAGGCTGTGTTCCAAAGAACCATGGCTAGTCTGCAGAGAGGGTTTGAGTGGGTTCCCCCCTGCTTGTTTATGTACCACATAAAAGTGGTGTTGTCAGTCATTACCATTAATTGTCCTTAAAGAATGTGGTCCTTGAAGGCTGTCAGAGAATTCTGTATAGCTAACATTTCTTTTTGACTGATATGCAGGTGCATTTGACTTGGGTTCCATTTGCCCTGAATGCACTTCCCTGCCAAGTGAGCCCCCCCATGCACAGTTTGACGAGTCAGTTAGGGTTTGGGCGGCAGGGGGTAGAGTGAATGGCAGTCCCTTGTTTTGGTGGCAGGCCTCTGCCCACCAAAGAAACTAACTGTAGGCAAGGTAGGATAGGAATCATTGCTTCTAGATCCTGAGAATGTTGACACCATAGGCTTTTTAGATACCACTGCAGTTTCCTCATATGCAGTTTTGCATATGGAATTAGGAGAATGCAGGAGGCCATGAACCTCAAGGCTTGCAGTATTTGTCTTGCAGATAGCAGGGTCTTTGTGGCCATTAGTTTGAAGTAAGCTGTCAAATGAACTTGTTTCTCTGGCATGAGGAAAGCCATCTGGGAAGTTGTGTTCAAGCTTGCTCCCAGGAATACAATATGTTGGCAGGGTACAAGATGTGATTTATTTTTGTTTATGGTGTACCCCAGAGAAGTTAGCACCTTTTGTACAAACGCCAGATTATTCAATAGTATGTCCTGGCTTTCTGCCCGAATTAGACAATCGTCCCGGTATGGGTATATTGGAATATTGCTTTGCCTGCAAAATGCAATGACTGGAACTAGGCACTTTGTGAATACCTTGGGCGCAGTAGATAAGCCAAAGGGTAGTGCAGAGAACTGATAGTGCATGAAGCCTGCTTTGAAGCATACGTATCTTCTGCAAGATTCCCTGATTGTGATGTGCAGGTAGGCTTCCTTTAATTCCAGTGTTGCCAACCAAGCATCCTTGCCTAGCATAGAAAGCAACTGAAGAGTTAGCATCTTGAATTTTAGGATCACCAAAGAAGTGTTTAGGATAGAGAGATCCAGGATAGGACGCCAGTTGTTGTCTTTTCTGGGCACCAGGAAAAGTCTTGAGTAGAAACCTTGTCCCCTTTCCTCTTCTGGGACAGTTTGAATAGCCCTCATACTTGAAAGAACTTGATTTCGAGCCTCTGCCCACTGATGTGGAGGTAGATCTGGTCAACCATTTGGGGTTGATAAAGTGTGGAAGTGGAATCTGTATCTTTGGGAAACTATATTCAAAACGCATTTGTCCTGGGTAATGAGTTCCCAGATTTTTGCCTGCAGAGCAGTCAGTTGAGAAAGGCTTGGAAGTTTTAAAGTCACTGAGACAGTTTACCACAGGGGGGAGTCTGACTACTCCCTGCTTTGGAAGTGGGAGCCACTGCTTAGTCCTGTGCGTACCTTGGGACTGAAGCCTGGGTGTCCTGCTGGTTCTGGGTTTGGACTGAGAAGGCCTGGAAGAGGCAGGAAAGGACCAAATCTTAGAGGGCCAATGCCTACTAAATCTTGGAGGCTGCATTTTTAGGAAATCTTTAACAGTTTGCATAGATTTAGCTTTTTCCTCAATCTTTATAAGTACTTCTGCTTTGTTGCCAAACAGGCTGTCCTGGTTTCAGGAAGCATCCAGCAATTTAGCACTAACATGATCTGGCAAAGATTGCTCCTTAAGCCAAGCATGCCTTCTAAGTACAGACCCAGTGACAGCAGCCCTGCAAGATGCCTTTAGTGAATCAAAACCACACTGCAAAGTATGTTTTCCAACTTGTTCAACACAATGCATTAAATCCTGTAAATCCTTATTTTCATCACAGTCAGGAATCAACATCATTTTCTGTTTAAGCAATTCAATAAAATGCTGTTGATAATTTAACATATGAAACTGCCAGTTTAAAGCCCTAATGGCCAAGGTTGCAAAAGTGTATACCTTCTTACCCCATCTATCCAGTGCCCTGGAATCTCTATCAGAGGGGGTAGGATTTTTCACAGTAGTAGCCTTAATGCCCTTGGGTCCCTGTGAAATGGTCTCAGGATCCACAGTAGGATTTTTAAAGAGGAACTTCTGAGAGTCAGGAACCCTGTAATATCCATCTGGTTTTCTGGGAGCAGGAAGTAAGTAGTCAGAGGCCAAGCTAGACTCCGTAAAGGCATCAACAATGTCCAGTACAGGGGGTAGCTAAAGGCCTGTGTTGGGGCAGGAGTAAGAAATCCCTAAGACTCTCTTTAGAATCAGAGTAATCCTGGCTTACCCAATGAAAATGTTCCCCAAGAGTATGCAAGGTTTCACCAAAAGAGAAATCCTCTGCAGGGGAAGCAGAGGAAATAGAGTCCTCTGCATCAGAATCCTCACAGATAGATACGGGTAAATCCCTGTAATCAGAGGAAACAGAAATTTCAGAATCCTGAACAGACGAATCAAAAGCAAATTCAGTCCTAGGTCTCTTAGAGGGGGAAGGTTGGCTTCCCCTGATTAAAGTAATAAGATCTTCAGCCATTCTTATTTGCTTTTTTAGGCATAGAGGCCTGACCATGCGGTCTGGGTGTCTGTTTTCTAGGCATGGATCGAGTTTTAGGCCTTGAAGATGAAGATGGCGTTGGTTTAATATGCAAGTGAGTAGGCCTGAATACACCCACAGAAGCCGGTGCCTGCACAGCGGCTCTAGACCCATCCAAGGTAGAGACATCCACAGGTTCCACAGCTGAAGCATCTCGCGGCATACCGGACTCTGAATGGGTCTCAGTAGAGGCCTGCGAATCTGAAATAGCGGGTATCAGGGGGTGAACAGGCAACTAGCTTAGGAGAAGCGTAGTCGGCAGCTTTGAACCTAGGCGGCCTGTCTCTGGCTTTATCTTTGCGTTTTTTTGGAATGTCTGTAGTCGGGTGTCTTACTAAAGCCATATCTGGGTAATTGAACCGAGTAGCAAAATATTTAGAAGTGTAAATATACCGATGACGAATAGTTTGTTGTTTAAATAAGGCACAAAACAGACAGTGAGGTACATCCAGGTCAGGGCCTAGGCAAGGAATGCAGTATGAATGAAAATCTTTAGGAGGTACTTGCATTCCACAAGAAACACAATTAATGACTTTTACTGACATCGGTTTAGAGCAAGAAAAAGTTTCCCCAACGGAGTACTTCACTTACTTGGTTCTGAAACACAAAAATCAAAGTTTCAGGAGTCGGCCAACCGGCACTTGCGAACTGCTTCTGCTTCAGGCACCGCACGGCAAGAAAGACCGATGTAATGGTGTCTGCTGCATGCTTTATACCCCTGACTACCTGACGTCATGGAAGATGAGAGAGCAACCGACGCAGGACCCAAGACTTTGATAATCAGGCTGACTGAGGGCTACTGCAAGCAGATAACCCAAATGTGACGACTGCAACAGTAAAACACGAAGATAATCATTGGATGTGGAGGGTTCCACCATTTTGGACTGGGTGAGGCGCTTCAAACTCTAGGTCTCTAAAACAGTACTTACAGAAAAAAAATGTATACAGAGGGTTTTCAGGAGGAATGAATTACAAATCTGACAATTCTTGTAGTGCCACCCCAAGACAAAAAAATGCACTGAGGATGAAGTTCTTACACTGGGCTACCACAGTAAAGGACAGTTGTGTACACTTAGCATAAATGTAGATGTTAGAGTGTATTCACTGTTGCAGTCATTACATTTGGGTAATCTGCTGGCAGGTTGCCCTCAGTCGGCCTGACTAAAAGTCCTGGGTCCCGCGTCGGTTGCTGTCCCCTCCTCCATGACGTCAGGTCATCAGGGGCACAAAACACGCAACAGATACCACTACATCGGTCTTTCTTGCCCCAGATGTCAGGTGCCCCCCAAATGGGGAGCAAATATATATATTAGTAATTAAAAACACAAAAATATACCTCCAAACAAAAGCAAATACAGCAAAAAGGCTTTTAAGCATAGTAAAAGAAAGTAGAGGTATAGTAAGAGAAAAACAGGGGGCTGGAGGGAGGGTAACCAGGACTGCAACAGTGAATACACTCGAACATCTACATTTATGGTAAGTATACACAAATGTACTATGTTCTTCGTGTTTCACTGTTGGTCATTACATTTGGGTAGAGTCCCAAAGCTATGGTTGGGAGGATGGATTTATACAGCATTAGGACCAGCTATAAGGCTCTGCAAAACAGCAGTGACAAAGCCAGCTCTGGATTTAAAGAAAATTGGTAAGTGATAATGCTTGGTGAAAGTATGAACTGAACTCCAGGTAGCAGCTTCTAGAATACCCCTGGTAGGAACACCTCTGAGAAAGGCTGTAGAAGTTGATGCAGCTCTGGTGGAATGAGATCTGATCCCCTGGGGGATAGGTTTTCTACAGTGCTTATAGCAGAAATGAACGCAATGGCTTATCCATTTAGAAATGGCTTGTTTTGAAATAGCCTTTCCCTTTGCCCCTGCAGCAAATGCTACCAGCAGTTCAGATTTTCTTTGAGATTTAGTCCTGTCAAACTAGAATCTAAGTTGTCTGTGTACATCCAATGAATGCAGAATCCACTCCCCCTTGTTCTGTGGAATGGTAAAGAAAGTTGGCAAATGAATGGACTGATTGAGAGCCACACTGGATACCACCTTGGGCATGAAGGATGGACTAGTCCTGAGTGACACCCTGTCCGCATGAAAGATGATGAAAGGTTCCACTGCCATAAGGGCCTGTAATTCAGATATCCTTCTAGCTAAAGTGATTGCTAAAAGGAAGGCTGTTTTCCGGGAAAGAAATTTTAAGTCTGCAGTAGCAGCTGGCTCGAAAGGAGGTAGAGTGAGTTTCTCCAATACAAAGTTAAGGTCCAAGGCAGGGGTTGGAGCTCTCCTGGGTGGGCTCAAGTTTTTGGCCCCTCTGAGATACTGCTTTAGCAGAGGATGAGAGAAGGGGGGGGGGGTCTGTGTTGTAATGAGCTGAAATGGCTGAGGCATAGATTTTTATGGAAGAAAAAGACAGGCCCTTGTGAAGCATCTCAGTTAAGTATTGCAAAATCTGAGGTAAATTGGGCGCTGCTGTGCTCATCCATGGAGATTGAATCCAGGAAAAGAACCTTTTCCATTTGTCAGCATAAGATTTTCTAGTACTAGGTCTTCTCACCTCCAAAATGACATCAATCACAGGTTTGCTGAGGGATGCTAAGGGGGAATTTAAGTGATTAGCCAAGCTGCAAGATTCAATGTTTGGAGATGAGGGTGCAGAACTTGGTTCTCCTGCTGAGGCAGCAATGAAGGTGTCTGACGCAGGTGCCATGGAGAAATTTGTGACACACTGCACAGAAGTGGGTACCAGTGTTGGTGAGGCCAGTCTGGAGCAATCAAAATCATTTTTGGTATGTCTTGTTTGACTTGGTAGAAATTTTGAGAGCAGAGGCAGAGTGAGAAAGGCATAGACTGATAGGTTTTTCCAGCTGAAGGACAGAGCATCCACTTTCCAGGCTTTTTTGTGAGCTCTTGTGCAAAATTTGTCCAACTGGTAGTTGTGGGGTGAGGCAAAAAGATCTAAGTCTAGGCTCCCCCATTTGCATGTCAACATGTTGAAAATCCGTGGTTCCTGTTTCCATTCGTGTGGGTCCATGAGATTTCTGCTTAGTTCGTCTGCCAGAATATTCAGCTTTCCTGGCAGGAATTGAGCTTGTAGTTGTACTTGGTAGCTCAAGGCCGTGTTCTACAATGCCATGGCTAGTCTGCAGAGGGGGTAGGAATGTGTACCCCCCCCCCACACTTGTTTATGTACCACATAACCGTGGTGTTGTCCGTCTTTACCATTAGTTGTCCTGGATGAAGGTAGTCCTTGAAGGCTGTCAGAGCATTCTGTACAGCTAGCATTTCTTTTTGATTGATATGAAGGTGCATTTGATTTGGGCTCCATTTGACCTGAATGCACTTCCCTGCCAGATGATCCCCCCATGCTTAGTCTGATGCGTCTGTAGTTAGGGTTTGGGCGGCAGGGGGTGGTGTGAATGGCAGTCCCTTGTTTTGGTGGCAGGCTTCTGCCCACCATAAGAACTTTAGGCGCAGGCAAGGTACGATATTAATCATTGTTTCCAGGCTGTGACAATTTTGACTCCATAAACTTTTTAAGTACCACTGAAGTTTCCTCATATGCAGTCTTGCATATGGAATTAGAAGAATGCAGGAGGCCATGAACCCCAAGGCTTGCAGTATTTGCAGATAGCAGGGTTTTTGTGGCCACCTGTTTAAAATAAGTCACCAAATGAATTTGCAGTTGTGATTTCTTTTTGTTTATGGTGTACCCTAGACAAGTTATAACTCTTTTTACAAACGCCAGTTGCTTTACAAGAATGGCCTGGTTTTCTGCCTGAATTAGACAATCGTCCAGGTATGGATATATTTGAATATTTCTTTGCCTGCAAAATGCAATTACTGGGGCCAGGCACTTTGTGAATACCCTGTGTGCAGTAGACAAGCCAAAGGGCAGTGTAGAGAACTGATAATGAAAGTAGCCTGCTTTGAAGAATAGGTATCTTCTGCAAGATTCCATGATTGGAATATGCAGGTAAGCCTCTTAAATCCAGAGTGGCGAACCAGGCATTCTTGCCTAGCATAGGAAGTAAATGATGAAGAGTCAGCATCTTGAATTTTGGAATGTCCAGAAAGGTGTTTAGAGTAGACAGGTCCAGAATTGGACGCCATGATTTGCCTTTTCTGGGTACCAGGAAAAGTCTGGAATAGAAACCTTGTCCCTTTTCCCCTTCTGGTACTAGCTGAATAGCCCCCCATGTTTAGGGGGGAAAATACTTGTTTCTGAGCCTCTGCCCACTGATTTGGGGGCACATCTGGCCACATATCTGGAGTTGGCAACGTGTGGAAATGAAATCTGTATCCCTGGGACACTACATTTAAAACCCATTTGTCCTGGGTTATAAGTTGCTAGTTTTTTGCATAAAGAGCCAGTTGCCCTCTCAAAGGGATGGCTATGAGGTAAGTGATTGGTAATTTTAAAGGAAAGTCATTGAGACTGTTTACCATAGGGTGGTGTCTTATTTCCAGATTTGGAAGTGGAAGCACCCCATTGCTTAGGTCTGAAAGTCCCTTGGGACTGAAACCTGGTGCTTTTGGAGTGCCTGGGTTTGACTTGAGAGGCTCTGGAAGGAGCTGGAAAGGACCAGTTCTTTGTAGGCCAGTGCCTACTAAATCTTGGAGGTTGTACCAGTAAGAAATCTTTCACAGTTTGCATAGATTTAGCTTTATCTTCCATCTTTTTTAGAACTTCTTCAGCCTTATTGCCAAACAGACGGTCCTGCTGCAAAGGAGCATCCAACAGTTTTGCTTTAACATGATCAGGCAGAGATTGCTCCTCATTACATCCGAGTGACGCCTCCAGGTGCATCTGCAGTTACCTCCTACTGCTCCTCTAGGCATCAAATATTGCTTGTTCATATTTGCATTAATAATTCCAAAACCATGCCCTATACGAGGTATTAGAATATTTTATCTAGAAGAATACATGATGGCAAACACAATTGTATTGATATCTGACCTATGTCAATGAGTATTTGTTAGAATTGTAAGGTGATAACTATTTTTTAAAGACTCAAGCCACGCCCACTAGGAGTTAAAGGTACATAATCAAAAGAGCTGTACTGGAGGGAATGAGCATGCCTTCTAAGCACAGACCCAGTAACAGTAGCCCTGCAAGAGGCCTCTAAAGAATCAAAACCACATTGCAAAGTATGTTTTCCAACTTGTTCAGCTGAATGCAATAAAACCTGTAAATCTATTTTTCACACAGTCAAAATCAACATAATTTTCTGTTTAAGCAGTCCCATGATATGCTGTTGATATTTTAGCATATAGAATTGAGAGTTTAAAGCTCGGACTGCCAAGGTTGCAAAAGTATAAACCTTTTTACCCCATCTATCCAGCGCCCTGGAGTCTATCAGAAGGGGTAGGATTTTTAACAGTAGAAGCCTTAATGCTCTTGGGCCCCTGAGAAATGGTTTCAGGGTCTGCAACAGGATTTGTGCGAGTCAGGAACCCTGTATTATCTGTCTGGTTTACTAGGGGCCGGAGGCAAGGAATCAGGGGCCATACTGGATTCCGAAAACACATCAACAATGTCTAGTACAGGAGGTATAGCCAAAGGCCTATGTTGAGGGGAGAAGGAAATCCCTAAGCCTCTTTTTGGATTCAGAAAAATCCTGACTTTCCCAGTGTAAATGCTCCCTTAAGGTATGTAAAGTTTCCCCAAAAGAAAAATCCTCAGGGAGAGAAGTAGAGGGAATGGAATCCTCTGCGTCAGTGTCCTCATAAGTATGTATGGACAAATCCAGGTAATTTAGAAGAGTCAGAAGAAACAGAGTCCTGTTCAGAAGATTCATAGTCAAGTTCAGCCCTAGGCCTCTTGGAAGGGGGGGGGGGGGTTGACTATCCTGATTAGAGTAATTAAATCTTCAGTCATTTTGATTTGTTTTTAGGCATAGGGGCATGTGGCCTGGGCGTCTGTTTTTTAGACATAAATCGAGATTTAGGCCTTAGTACTGAAGGTGGAGTTGGTTTAACATGCAATTCTGTAGGCCTGTAAACACCCTCAGAAGCCGGTGCCTGCACAACGGCTCCAGACCCATCCAAGGTAGAGACATCCGCGGGTTCCATAGGTGAAATATCTCGTGGCATACCAGACTCTGAATGAGTCTCAGTAGAGGCCTGCGAACCAGAAGTAGCGGGCATCAGGGGCTGCGAAAGAACCTCAATGAGTACCGGCGAACTGGCGACTGTCTTAGGAGAATTGTCATCAGCAGTTTTAGACCTCAACGGCCAGTCTGTCTTTCTTTTTTCAGTATTCCGGTAGCTGGATGGCTAACAGACGTCATTTCTGGATAATTAAACCAAGAACCGAAATATTTAGAAGCAAAAAGTACAGTTTTGTACCTAACATAAATGTAGATGTTAGAGTGTATATACTGCTGCAGTCATCACACTTGGGTTATCCTGCTGTCAGGCGGTCCCGCAGTCGGCCAAATCCCAAAGTCTTGGTCCAGAGTCGGTTGTCGTCGCTTCTTCCCTGACGTCAGTGAGACAGGGGTATAAAAGAGGCAGCCGACGCCATTTTCTTCAGTTTTTCTTGCCCCAGATGCCAGGTGCCCCCAACTAAGAAGGCAATCCAAATAACTATGCAAAAATACCTTAGCAGATAAACAATAGTACTAGCTGTTAGCAAATACACCATATAGACATGCATCCAATTGATTGATGTATATGGAGTTATAAGTAACACCCTGGTATGTAGAGGGGATGGTGGGAGTGGTAACCTGGACTGCAGCAGTATATACACTCGAACATCTACATTTATGGTAGGTACAAAACTGTACTATGTTCATCGTGTTATACTGCTGCAGTCATCACACTTGGGTTGAATCCCAAAGCTATGGATGGGTGGATGGTACTAAACTGGGTTAGGCAAAGCAAGGATGCCCTGCAGAACTGCAGTGGCAAAACCAGCTCTGGTTTTTGACTATAATGGAAGGTGGTAGTGCTTGGTAAAGGTGTGCACTGAACCCCAAGTAGCTGCCTCCAGAATGTCCTTGGTTGGAACCCCCCTGAGAAAGGCTGCTGAGGTTGCTGTAGCCCTGGTAGAATGGGACCCAATATTAACAGGCACTGCTTTCCCATGGTGCGAGTAGCAAAAGCGGATACAATGTGCTATCCATTTGGAGATGGTCTGTTTTGAAATAGCCTTTCCTTGTGAACCTGCAGCATAGGATACAAAGAGTTGGTCAGTTTTTCTGAAGGTCTTTGTCTTATCCAAATAGTAACGTAGCTGTCTGTGAATGTCCAAAGAGTGAAGGAGTTTTTTTCCTTTATTCTGGGGGTTTGGATAAAAGGTGGGTAAATGAATGGTCTGATTCAAAGCCACACTGGATACTACCTTTGGCATAAAGGTAGGGTTAGTTCGTAAAGAGACTCTGTCCTGATGGAAAATGATGAAAGGTTCCACTGCCATGAGTGCCTGTAGTTCTGAGACCCTGCATGCTGAGGTGATAGCCAGCAACAGAGCTGTTTTCCATGACAAGTATTGTAGTTCTGCTGAGAAGGCTGGTTCGAAAGGAGGCAGTGTTAATTTTTCTAAAACGAAGTTGAGGTCCCAAGCTGGTGTTGGGGGTTTTCTGGGGGGGGTCTTATATTCTTAGCCCCTCTGAGAAACTGCCTTAGTAAAGGGTGTGAGAAAATGGGAGGATCCATGTTATATTGAGCTGAAATGGCCGAAGCATGGATCTTAATGGATGAGGAAGAAAGGCCTTTGTGTAGCATCTCCGTTAAGTATTGCAATATTTGAGGAATGTTTGGTATCCCAGGATTTTGGCCTTTAGCCTGGTGCCATGCACAAAATCTTTTCCATTTGTCTGAGTAAGTTTTTCTGGTGCTGGGCCTCCTGGCCTCCAAAATGACATTCAGGATGTCCTTTGAGAGAAGTGTTGATTGATAATTCAAGGTATTCTCCATGCAGCTAAATTTAAAGTCCTGAGCTGACTGTGAAGGATCTGAGAGTTTTGCTGAGTCAACAGAAGTGGGAATTGAGGTAAGATCCATGGAGGGCTGTGAGTCAAGTTCCTTAGTACTGGGTACCAGTGCTGACGTGGCCAGTCCGGAGCAATGAGGATCATTTGTGCTCTCTCTGATCTGACTTTCAGTAATACCTTGGTCAATAGAGGTAGTGGTGGAAAGGCATAGACTGTCAATGCTATGATGGGGCGTCCACTTTCCAGGCTAAGTGGAGTCCTTGTGCAAAATTTCTGTAGTTGGCAATTGTTGGGGGAGGCAAATAGATCTATGTCTGGGCGTCCCCACCTTTGAGTTATCATTGAAAATACTTGTGGGTGTAGTCTCCACTCATGCAGATCTGCCATATTTCTGCTTAATTCGTCTGCCAATATGTTTTCCTTTCCTGGCAGGAACTGTGCTTGCAGTTGTACTTGGTAAGTCAATGCTGTGTTCCACAAGGTCATTGCCTGTCTGCATAAAGAGTAGGAGTGTGTTCCTCCCTGTTTGTTTACGTACCACATAACTGTGGTGTTGTCTGTCCTTATTAGTAGTTGTCCTGGATGCAAGAGGTCCTTGAAGGCTGTTGGTGCATTTTGCACAGCTAGCATCTCCTTTTGGTTGATATGCAGATGCATTTGTTTTGCAGACCATTTGGCCTGTATGCACTGTCCTGCCATGTGTGCTCCCCAGGCGTAGTCTGAAGAATCTGTTGTCATCGTTTGGTTTGCTGGAGGTAAGACAAAAGGAAGACCCTTGTTTATTTGACATGCTTGAGCCCACCATAGGATCTCTTTCTGAAGGCAAGGAATGAGAGGTATACTTGTTTCGAGGCTGTGCCTGTGTTGAGCCCACACACTTTTCAGGTACCATTGTAATTTCCTCATATGCAGCTTTGCATATGGAACTAGTTAAATGCAGGATGCCATGAACCCCAATGCCTGCAGGATTTTCCTTGCAGTGAGCTGGGTAAAAGTTGCCATCTTTTTGAAGTACTGAGTCTGTTGTTTTTGTTTGTCTGGCGTGAGATAAGCCATCTGGGCCGTTGTATTTAAGCTGGCACCCAAGAATATTATCTCTTGTGAGGGTATTAGCTTTGACTTCTTTCTGTTTACTGTGTACCCGAAGCAACTTAGCAGCTTTGTTACAAATGCCAGATGCTGTAATAGAATGTCTTGCTGTCCGCGTGGATCAGGCAGTCGTCCAGATATGGATAAATTTGTATTCCTCATTGTCTGCAGTATGCAATTACTGATGCCAGGCACTTCGTAAATACTCTGGGCGCAGTAGATAAGCCAAAGGGCAATGCAGATAATTTATAATGCGTTGTACCTGCCAAAAATCTGAGGTATCTTCTGCAATCTTGTCTGATAGGGACATGCAGGTATGCCTCTGAGGTCCAACGTTACCAGCCAAGACTCCTTGCCCAGCATGGGAAGAAGCTGCTGTAGTGTGAGCATTTTGAATTTGGGTACCTCCAGGTATGTGTTTGGAATTGAGAGGTCTAAACTGGGTCTCCAGGCTTTGTCCTTTCTTGGTACTAGAAATAGTCTTTAGTAAAAACCTTGACCTTTCTCCTTTGTAGGTTCCGTTTGAATTGCTTTCATATCCATGAGAGCTGAAATTTGCGTTTGTGCCTCTGCCCATTGGTTTGGAGGCAGATTTGGCATGCCTCTCATCCATGGTAAAGTGTGAAAATGAAATCTGTAGCCTCGCGTAATAATATCCAGAACCCATTTGTCCTTTGTTATGATGTGCCAATTTTGTGGAAATAGAGCCAGTCTTCCTCCCAAAGGTGCTGCCAGGGCAATTTTGCTTGTCAGGCGAAGAGGGAAGTCATTGTGTTTGTTTCCTGAAGGGTTGAGATCTTTCGTCTCCACCTCTGATTTGTTGTATGCCATTGTCTAGGCCTGAAACAACCTTGTGGCTGGCCTCTGCCCCTTGGGCATCTGTACCTACCTACCCCTTTGGGGTCTGTCTGATGCAGGAAAGGACCAGTTTTTTGATGGCCAGTTTCTGCTGAAACGAGGAGGTTGTACCTGTAAAAAATCTTTGACTGTCTGCATAGATTTTGCCTTTTCTTCCATTTTCTTTAAGACTTCCTCTGCTTTGACACCAAATAACACATCTTTCTGCAATGGAGCATCCAATAACTTTGCTTTGACATGTTCTGGTAAGGCTTGCTCTTTTAGCCAAGCATGTCTATGAATTACAGATCCTGTGACAGCTGCTCTACATGAGGCTTCCAATGAATCAAAAATCACACTGTAAGGTATATGCTTTCCCACCTGTTCTGCTGCATGCAGCAAATCCTGCATCTCTTGAAATCAGGTTGATCTGTCTGAGGGATCATTTTCTGCTTTAACTGTGTAATCAAGTACTGCTGGTATTTTAGCATGTGAAATTGGCAGTTTAAGGCCCTCATGGCCAAAGTGGCAGACGTATACACTTTCTTCCCCACATCTTTCTAATGCTCTGCAATCTCTTTCAGAAGGTAGTGGATTCTTAGCAGTAGAGGCCTTAACCCCTTTGGGACCCTGGGAAATGGTTTTGGGGTCTGCAACAGGGCTTTTATATAGAAACTTATGAGAATCAGGAACTCGGTAGTATCTGTCTGGTTTAGCTGGTGCAGGAGGTAAGGAGTCTGGGTTTAGACTAGATTCGGTGTAGACATCATCCAAAATGTCTAAAACTGGAGGAATTGTAAGGGGTCTATGCTGTGGAAGAAGAAACTCATGGAGTCTTTTCTTAGAGTCAAAGTAATCTTGGCCTTCCCAGTGGAAGTGTTCCCTCATGGTGTGTAAAGTTTCCCCAAAAGAGTAGTCTTCAGGGGGGGAGACAGAGGGAATGGACTCTTCGGCATCTGAGTCTTCATAAGGAGGGAAAGAATAATCCTGGTCCTCACAGTTAGCTGAGGAAATGGATGCTTGGTCAGAGGATGGATAATCTTCCTCCAGTCTAGGCCTTTTGTCAGGAGGGGGTTGGGAACCCCTGATGAGGGTAATTAAATCCTCAGCCATATTGAGCATCTGTATTTTTAGGCATAGGGGCCTGTGGACCCGGTTTCCTAACTTTTAAGGGGGCATTAAGTTTAGCACAAGACTTAATAGAAATAGCTGTCAGTTTGAAGACACCTTCAGAAACCGAAGGCCTGTCCAAAATCTCCGGATCACCGTCAGCGTCCGAGGGGTGAGATGGAACGGTCTCCTGAGGCCCAGCTGATTTGATCTAGGAGGCTGTCAGGATTTCTAAATCAGCGGTAGTCAGAGGCTGCGTAGGCGCCTCGCTGAAAACCGGAGAACCGGCGGCAGGCCTTGCTGAGGCCTCGGTATCTGGCCTTGGTTGCCTGTCCTTGCGGTTTTTTTTTTGGTTATTGCTGATGTCGGTTGCTCCGACGACATGCTATAGTTAAATTTTCTGCCAAAAAAATGTCGGGCGAATTCTGCCCGACGCTTGATTGTACGTTTGTTGAACCTAGCACAAAAACAACAACCAGAGACGTCGTAGTCTGGGCCTAGGCAAGGAATACAATAAGAATGAAAATCCTTATGAGGTATTTGCTTCCCACAAGAAATGCAATTATTAACTTTGTCTGACATCGGTCAGAGGCAAGAAAAGTTTCCCCAATGGGGTACTTGGCTTTAGAGAAGACTTTGGGCTGAAATTCGATTTGAAAGTCTCAGGAGCTAGCCGACCGGCACTTGCGAACTGCTTCTGCTTCGGGCACTGCGCAGCAAGAAAGACTGAAGAAAATTTCGCCTGCTGCCTCTTTTATACCCCTGTCACACTGACGTCAGGGAAGAAGCGACGACAACCAATGCCGGACCAAGACTTTGGGATTCGGCCAACTGCGGGACTGCCTGACGGCAGGATAACCCAAGTGTGATGACTGCAGCAGTATAACACGATGAACATCTGTACAGACGATGGATAGTGCGCTGATTAAATAAAGCACAAAACCGACAGCAAGGTACATCGTTGGTCAGGGCCTAGGCAAGGAATACAGTACAAATGAAAATCCTTATGAGATATTTGCTTCCCACAAGTAATACAATTATTAACTTTTACTGACATCGGTAAGGAGCAAGAAAAAGTTTCCCCAACGGGGTACTTACCGTTTAGTTGAAGACTTCGGTTCCGAAACACGAAAATGAAAATTTCAGGAGTCGGACAACCGGCACTTGCGAACTGCTTTTGCTTCGGGCACCGTGCGGCAAGAAAGACTGATGTAGTGGCGTCGGCTGCGTGTTTTGTGCCCCTGACAACCTGACATCATGGAGGAGGGGACAGCAACCAACAAAGGACCCAAGACTTTGTTAGTCGAGCTGACTGAGGGCAACCTGCCAGCAGATTACCCAAATGTAATGACTGCAACAATGAAACACGAAGATCACTTCCCTCTTAGCTGACACCTCACAAACACCAATGTACAAGGAAAAAAAAAAAAAAAAAGGAAGGTTCCCAAACAGAGCACATAACTGAATAAGCAAAAGCACAGGTTACACCTATGAGCACATGAACAGAGAGAGTGATGGAAAGACTGTCCAAGGATCTTACACTCGTAATCGTTTATGCACTCCTACACAAACAGGCGTAGGTAAAACATCAGACATGCAGCTGTTTGAAGGTTTTTGGCTTTTGGTACCCCAAATGGATGTTAGGTTACCTTGGCGGGAGAGTAGTGTTGGAAGACTGCAACACTGAAATAAGGAAATCTGCCAGACACTGAAGATGTGACCTACACACCTTGGAATCAGAGGTCCTGCTGATCTCTCCTTAGAACATACAGACTTGCTGCAGTCAGGGTAACCCTTGTGGTTAAGAGTACTTAGTTTTGAGTGCTATCACTAAGCCCTAGCAAAGGTCTCAAGGAGATAACTTACTGTGATCCAGTCATGAGTGTAGTCTGGCCATTCAACTGGATGTGGGCAGTCCTCACTGCCTTGTATGCACATTTTACAAGTGCCTCATAATCCTCCAAAAAGGAGTACTGAAACAAATGTGAGCCTTCACTGGCAGACTGTGGGGATACAGTAATCAAATATTGTGAAGCCATGACACAGTTACATGTACAGCCAGGAGGGTGTGACTAATATTTGCAATTTATTTCCTTTGCTTTCAGAAGGTGCCCCAGAGTCATTTAGCCCCTAAAAATCTCTATCCCCCCTATTTCCCATGTTGGGTACTCTCAACTACTGCCTTTTTATTAAAAGTGAAGTTAGGTGAGCAACTTCTTTCCCCTGCATCTTTGGGTGGCTGGGATGAAACACTCACACTTGCAATGGAACAGTATTAACATTAAGTTTTCGTTTTAGGTGTGAGCAGGACATTGGAAGCATAGGGTGCATGCTGTGGCCTGTAACCAGACAGTCACAAAATATTTCAGTGACTTTAAAACAAAACAAATAAAAGTTAAGTGACAAAGGAATTTTTCCACCAGGAATATCAGTTCTCTCACAGAAAAGTACTAGTGGGAAGACCGGTATTGTTTAGTATTCATGGAGAAAGTGATACTATTGTATGCACCTGTGCAGAATGTTTATGCCCCTAAACTTGGGAACCTTTAGAGACAAATTCAGAAAGAAGGGAAAGACACCCAAGTTATCCCCACCGATGCATTTTGGGGTTTCAATCCCATTAGCTTTTATACAAGTGGAAACTTCCATGCAAGAATCTAAAAAAACAGAAACATTATATAAAGGAGGGTAAAGGGAGCATACTATCTTTCATAGTACTGCAATGTTACAACCACCACTTGAATCGAATACCTGTGTAGTTCTTCTTGCAAGTTTAGCTCTTTGTTTTCTGTACTGTCCGGCAATCCATTGGTAGCTAAGGAACTAGAAAATGTAGACTTGGGGCGATTCAGCGGCCTTGGAGTTCCAGGACCATTGATATTTGACCTGCACAAAAAGATCCATTAGGACTGATTTTGCTTTTGTCAAAGTATTTATCTTCAAACAATACAAAAGTAGCAATATCGCAACTCACTAGCTATGCATTCTACCTTTTCAGTTCTTAGAAGATATTCCACAAAACATGGAGTTCTGAAATACTGTGTTTCAAATTTAAACAATTTAAAAACAAAACATCCAAAGGGTCAGCAAACTGACTCTGAAGGTCCAACAGGGGATAGTATACTGTAAGGCTCAACAGGTATCATGAAAGTGCTAAGAAAGATGAATCTGCATGCATCTGGAATTAATTCAAACTACACTGACAAGTCACTGTAAATCAGTTTGGATGGCAAAGTGTTTCTGGTGCGAGCTTCATTCAAACAACCTATATGTTTGTCACTCAAATGGTAATACAAATTATTAGGCTACATGAAAGTGACCATATATATATACACTAGAGGGGTAAAGTGGATCTAACAGAAAAACTATTACTACCAAAGGGGAGAAAAAACCTTACCAGAAGAGATTTTTATCAATCTAACCTGAGAGCAGGCAAAAACGCAACCTTGCAGCTGAAGCGGCAAACGAGATATGGATAGTTAGCGCCTAGCATTGTGGGATACAGGGTAGCCTCGAGCCGGTAAAAATAGCTCTCGAGCTTTAGTATAGGCAGAGTTGGAGCAGAGGATCGGCTCTGAACCCATCCAGCAAGAATGAAGGCGAGATTGACAACTTAACATATAATTTTCCCATTTCACAGGTTGGTACCTGTCAGTTAAGTAGCTTTGGAACCAGGTAAGAGTGGAATTTGATAGATGATATTGGTTTAGTTTGTTTAGCAGGATTTGGTGCGAGACTGTCAAATGCTTTGGACATATCCAAAAAAAGAGTTAACACTTTTAGACCTTCATTTTTGAGAAGGTTTACTGTGTCTGTGAAGCAGAGGAGGGCTGTAGTGGTACTTTAGGCAGGTCTGAAACCATGCGGAGTAGGTGACAGGATGTTGTCTAGGAGATAGTTTAGCATCTGGGTATGGATGCATTTTTCTAGGATTTTGGCCAGGGGGGAGAGTAAAGCAAAGGGTCTGTAGTTATTAAGTTCAGTGGAGGTCCCGCCGTTATGTATGGGTATAGCATAGGATAATTTCCAAAGTTTGAGCACACAGTTTAAAACAATTGATCTGTTTGAGAGTGGAGACTGGGATAGCAATAGCATCTGCTGAGAGTTTCAAGAAATAGCTGGGGAGTAGGTCGGCTGCTGTTGATGACATTTTAGTTTGGAGAGCATGCTTTTGACTGAAGTGGTGGAAACTGTTTTGAGGGTAAACCTTGTATTAGTGTTATTTGTGTTGGGGGGGGGGGGTAGTGAGGAAGGAACAGTCCTGTGATACTGAGGATAGAACTGAGTTCACAAAGCTGAATTGTGGTTCGATTGGAACTTTATATACATACATAAATATATACATTTTATACATAAATATATATATAGATATATATACACATATATACATACATACACACATTATATATATATATATATATATATATATATATATATATATATATACATATACATATACATACATATACACAGACATTATATAGATATATATATATATATATATATATATATATATATATATACATATATATATATATATATATATATACACACACACACATATATATATATATATATATATATATACACATATATATATATATATATATACACACACACACATATATATATATATATATATATATATATATACATATATACACACACACATATATATATATATATATATATATATATATATATATATAAACAAATAATGACCCAAGACTTCGCTGATGGATGAAAAGGCAATGAGGCACCAAGGCACAAGTAAAATACAAAATAGACTTTATTCCAAGTTTCCACGTAAGCGCTTTCACGGTGTAATACCGCTTCCTCAGACGTGATACAACTGAACAAAAAGGAAAAAACACTTAAATAAGCTGACATCACTTCCTCAATAAAACAATCAAATAAAATGAAATTAATTAATTGCATTGCATCCATTGTAAAAACAAACTAAATTAGAATCTATCCATGCCTAAGAATAAATAGAAAAATGTATATGTAAGTTAACTAAATATTCAATCACATGTATATGTACAATAATAAGAACATAAATCAGTAAATATCATAATAAATATAAATAAATAAATAACGGAAGCAGAGTTTGAGTAACTAAACACTACTGAGGGCTCATCATTTAAGTGGCCTGGCTTTTAATATCGGTTTCAATGAAACACTCTCATTTAGTCCCCTACCTAAGTGTGCCCCCAAACGAAGAATCCATTTGAGTTCAGATTCCTCAGTTGAATTGATTATGTCCCCACCTCTACTGCTGGCTATTTGTATATGTAAAACTTGAAATAAAAATACATGCCCTTGACCATTTTGAATCATGTGTTTTGCTATGGCACTAGTCAATTCACCCCTATTAAAACAATAAATGTGGTCCCTTATCCGTTCACGAAGTGACCTATTCGTTTTTCCTATATAAAAATGATAGCATTTCTGACACAGTCCGAAACACACCTGATCTGCCAAAGGCGGCCATCATTTGGATTACGGAAAAACCTTGACATGTCAATATAGTCACATTGGGGACAAGAGCCACATTTACGTGTTCCATAAAAACAATTTGCTACATTAACACTATCATGTAGAGTGAGTTTGGGAAAGCACAACTGTTGTTTAAGATTCTTTAAATTACTGTAGGCATAAGAAGGTCAGTTACCAACAATTGATCTAATATTGTCTTATGTCACCAGAATATTCCAGCTGTTCAAAATCGTAGATTGTATCATATTTATATTCTCGCAATAAGGTAGTATTAATGGTAAACGAGGACACCCAACAGCAGGGGTGGACACAAATTCATTAGAAGCAGAATAGAAAGGTTTGCCCTTAGAAGATCTAAGTCTATGTATTCGTTTGGCCTAGAACAGCTGCTAGCTCTGAGGTTCCTAATGGAGCAAATCGTAGTAATACTAGGAATTCTAACAGGGTTGGTTCCATAGCAGAACCAGCTGTTTCTAATGCCGTGCAGCCACTGGTGGACGCCCAGGAGGCAGCAATAGACTTAGCGACTTCCGTAGCTGGTAATGCCGCCAACTTAGCCACGGACATTACATCTGGTGGTCAGAACACCCCACAGTTGGTTACTTCGATTTATTTCACTCCAGCCGAGGCACCGTTGAATTCTTCTACTTTGGGTTCCTCGGCTGCGACAAGAACCAGCACAGTAGTGCGTCGCAAAATACAGTTAGACAAGTTACAGAGGGCAGAACCGCAGGATTTTCCACAAATCCCTTTACCGATCAGGACCGGCAGGAAGAGGCCTGTCGAACACGAGCTGAACAGGAGCTCGAAACGCAGGGAATCTTATACAGAGGCCCAGCAGTTCCCACAGAGACAGCGTTGGGGAACGCATCTCTAACTTTGAACATTTCGGATTATGCCTTGACCAAGGATGAACTACATCTCCTCGACAAAGGTTTGACATTTATCCCTAAGACTGGTACTGATATTGGTGAAGTGCTTGTTGCATTGAGATTATTTGTGAGAAATGTCAATCTTAAATTAATATTTAACAAACAACCGATTGGTCATCAGTATTCTTTTAAGAAACGGAGCCTTATTAATCCACCTTTACATCCGAATTTGGAAGTTTTTCTTAGAAGTACTGAGAAAGACTTATATGCCAATTTTTGTGATCCCAATTGGGTCTTTACTGAGAATTTGTCAGACAATGAACGCAAGGCTCTTAATTCTCTGAGACTCAATGAGAACATAATAATTCGCCCAGCCGATAAGGGCGGTTTAACAGTTGTGATGAACCGAAAGTTTTATGTTGATTCTATGCTTGACATGTTACATGGAGAATCATATACTTCTGTCAATATGTTAGAAATAGAGAAGTCTTGCAGCAGAGTAGTTGACACATTAATTGAATGTAAGTCCTTGAATGTCTTGACCAATGAGCTATTTGATTATTTCTTGGTAGAGCATCCTGTTACA